>NW_028288825.1:1056192-1207076 GCF_059628265.1 Tinamus guttatus | reverse complement strand
TGGGTGCATATTGTGATCCAGCTCCTGATTCAATCCTGCCACGTGGGAAGCCTAGGAGGAAGGTAAGAAACAGACTCTCTAAACAGCTCTTTATGCAGAGCATTGGAAGCTGGGGTGTACAGACCTGATATCTGTATGAGGCCTTCTGAAAAAAAAATTGCAGATTTCTTAATTTTCTGTATATCACAGTCTACCTTTCTGAGGATTGCATCTATCCATTGAAATAGAAATAATCCTGCCTGACTTCAACAGACCTTGGATTAGAACATAAACTGGGTGGGAGTGTGCTTGTTTTATACTCCTGAGTTGGTTTTAGGTGTTACTCACATTTCTCACATTTCTTATTAAACCAATAATTCTGGCTCTAATGACACTTTCTGCTTAGAGGTGCTTCAGGCTTTGTCGTTCTTACCCTTTGATAGAAAGAAGATTGACTAGAGCGTGTTTTGGATGGAAGGTGAAGATAGGACCTGAACATGTAGTAGCTGAAAGCTCAGAGGAGGCAGAAGGCTCAGCCTCACTCTGGGAAGAAATGCTGTGCATTAAATCCCCGGCTAGCTGTGATATTTCTGAAGTGCCAGTTGTCAGCCCAGTGCCAATGGAGCAATCTGCTCAGTGCTGGCAACTTTTCTCCCCTCTGTGCCAATTATGAATGCCATTGACTAGCTAGAGAGGGAAGCCAGCCCACTCTTTGTTGGAGGCCTGTTAGGTGTGATGAGTGGAGTTGTGTAATAAGGGAAAGAAGGGATACAGAGAAAATAAATGGAGGAATTCCTCAGGGTGCCATCTGTGATGCAGATTACTAGGGAGGCAGAGAGGAAGTGGATTTCTTTTACAGATTAAATTTGGCACACTGGTGCAATCAGTGAGCTAACATGCGTTCTGCTTTTCAGGCTCATAAAAAAGCAAGTGCTAACGTATATTAACAGTGCGCTTTCAAATCAGCACTGAAGAGAAATAATGAAATATATACCTTAAAGCTTCCAGCTACCAGCATTAAGGATGGAAGTGCTGAGAGGTGATTTACACCAGCCACAGCTGTCTTTGCTCTCTCATCACCTGCTTGGTACTCAGTGATAATTTCCTCGTGGTCTTTAGTAACATTTTAGAGGTTAGACTCCACCTTTCATTTAGTATCTACCAGGCTTTGATTCTAAAGGGCAAAAAGAAGTCTTAGAAACCCAGCATGTCCTACCTGCTCAGCTCTGGGGCTTCTGTTTGGTCTGCAAGATGATGGTTTGTTCATCACAGTTCTCTACAGAGGTTAATTTTCCCTGTAAAGCAGTGTGCTTTTAAACCAGGTGGGATTCATCCCCTCTATATCTTCACTAGCATACTGGGATCTATGTTTTTGCTTTCATGTGGTTCCTTTTCACTTCTGCTCATGTCTTGCTAAAATGCTAATGGATCTTGGAGACAGAAACAGATCCGTTTGCTTATGAGGTCCTTGAGTCTGTATCACTTTTTTTTTGTGTGTGTATATATGGATTGAATTTATTTATCAATGTTATTTACTTCAAAGTTGTGTTGCAATACCAGCATCTGGCTTCAGACTTGATTGAAGCTGTGTCTGATTGCAATCTCAGCAAGCAAACGTAGTCCCCATTCTGGAGTTTACAATATGTATGTCATCTTATCTCACGGAAAACATGAGCCCCACAGCTCATTTAGTGCTTATTGATATGAATCATTGGAGGACTTTCATTGTTGCTGTCATTAGACTTTTGTTATTGCTGTAAAAACAAAACAAAAAGAAAACTCACTCTGAAGAACTACTACAATAGCTTTAATAAAAAATACCACTTTCTAGCAATCTAAACTGGTCTTCAAGAGAACGATGTCACGTATATGCTGTTGTGTTACCAAAGGCTGTACAGTTCTGTGCTGCACAGGTTTTTGTAAAACAAATAAGCTTAAAAGACAAAATCTGGAATGGAGAAAATGGTTCACCTGCCAAAAACATATCCTTTATTCATCAGTCAATTGTGAATAAATGTATAGGTTGCATTTTTTATCTATCTGAATAAAACCTGCATTTGCAACTCTGTCTTTGTAACTGATGTCCCATAATCACAGCTGAGAAATGCTTCCCATATTATCAGTCCTTTCCAGAAGTCTGTATTTTGACTTTTCTCATTACAAGCCTCAGCATGTGTAGTTTATCCTCTATGGAAAAGAACTGATGAATGTAATGGTGAATGCTAAACTGGCTTCTTAAATATACCCACAAAATGAAATGGCATTTCATACACCAGTCTGCAACAGACGGATGCTTAAAATTTCACTAAAATGGATCTCATTCTATGGAAGAATTCTGAGCACCATGGAAACAACTAGTAAAACAGCTTCCATGGAGGCAGATTTTGAAGTGGGTTTTTCATGGTGCTTGGCACTGTTGTAACCTCTCACCCACTGAACTTGGTGAAAGTCTTGTACTGGCTTCTCTAGGAGCAGAGCTTGGCCTGCCATGGACTTGTTTTTAAACACTGAGCTATTTCTGTTCCATAGAATTGTTCTGAGGACCACTGCATATTTTTCCATTAATCACCAAATCCTGTGCTGCTTACCCAGAGTTAAGAATTAATGTTACTCTGCATGCACTCTTGTCAAGCAGGTGTTGCATAAATTACTCTGCTTTGTCTCTGCCTGGTATTTGAGTTCGTTATTCTTCTTTGTGGCTTCTTCCAGGTCTTGCTGGAGTAGCTTGCAAAAGCACTTGTGGCCCTCCGTAGCAGTGCCCACTCCTTCCAGGTGCATCTGCAGCAGGCTGAGGAGGGGTTCCTGCAGCTCCTTAGCTGGTGAGCATCCTCATCCATTTGTCCATCTGAAGGTCCTTGGCCTTTCATGCTATATCATCATTATACCTAGTTGCTTCACATTCTTCTCCCTTCCCATGGGTTCTCCTGTCAAACTGAGTTTTAACCTGAGCTAGTACTGAAGGGAAGTCAGTTTGATTTCTTCAACCTTTAAGGAAATGTGTAGTGGGTGAAGGAATAAATGCCCTCTGGCATTATAGGTAAAGAATCCACCTGCTGGAAGGTGGGCAGCAGGTCCACATGCAGCTAGCACATCTGTAACCCTGGCACCTCCACGGAATACTCAGCTTCCTCCAGTGCCACCTACACTTCATCCTCCTCAGTCTCCAGTTTCTTCTTTATATTCTGCAACTCACATACATCTTCTCTCCCTCCCCCACCCAGTCGATTGGATTTCTAATTTCCTCTAGGAAAGAAACAAGACATTTCATGTGATAGATTTATTCCAGGTGAACTTTACTATATTCACCAGACAGATTTCTTTGCACAGAAATGGCATGAAATGGTTCCAGTCACTATGCATCAACTGGCCTTTGCATTTATTGCTAAATGTTACCTCCAGTGTTCATGGAGGTGGAAGACTGAAGCCCGTTAACCCAAGAAAAATACTTTCCAGGCCATATCCAGTCTTCTCTGTGGCCCCTTCCAAATGGCTGCTTTTTCAAAATGCAAACAGGATGCCACATGGTCTTTGTACAGTAGAATGAGGCTATTTGCCAGCTGATGTAGGCCAGAGCAAAGGGTTGGGGAGATAGCCCAGAAAATGCTGGGTCTATGCCAGGAAGTCCATCACGATTTTCTGTGGGCTGCAAAGGCAGAAGATTCTACAATTTTCTCAATATTTACAGTGTCATATTCCAGGCTCCTGTAAGGGATCAATTTCTGCATTTTACAGAACAAAAGAGACTAGTTAAAAAAGGGCAGCTATCTCCCCTTATAGCTAGCGCGGGGTGAGGTCCTGGAAATAGGGAGACCCTAAGCAGGAATTTAATTGACTTGCTCTCAACTGACTCTTGGAGATACCTGAATCCCCCCCGAGGATAAAGGGCAATGCTGTCCATTGCATATAGTCTTGTAAGTGAATTGTTTGGGATTAGAGAGAGGGCTGGTAGCCAGAGTTAGGACTAGAACCTGTGTCTTATCTTACATTGTCTAATGATGTAACTAGTCGTTATTACTTTTTGCAGAGCTTTAGTGATGCTATGTGGGCCACCCTGGAGCGACAACCTTCTATTAAAGCAGTAATAATACCCAAGTCGCTGTTGCAGTCTTGCTTTGAGAGTTCAGAAAGATCCTCAATTCCGAGCATTCTCCCTAGAGCTTAGAGTCCCTGGAAACAGTGCTCTGATGTTAGTTACAGTCTTGAGTAATCAATTCGGTTGTGCGTGTTTGTAGGTGCAGATTGTATCCTAAGAGCAGAATTTAGCCTGGGACTTTTTAAGCCTATCAAATGTATGTTCACAGGGAATGAAAGCACTGCTGAGAATAAGAAGAGTTGGTGCTGGAAAACACAAGAGGTTGATCAACAGGAATCAAAGGGCTTATGATTTACAGAGGTTTTACACAGCAAACTGGAGGAATCAACAGATTCCAGGTGCTCCAAGGCTTCTTCACAGGTAGTCTAAAGCTTGAAATTTTCAGTCATGTACACGAGGCATTTTTTTCTGGGAACCGTCCACTTCCACCTCCAGGTCTCCCCATTTTGCCAACATCTTATCAAAGGCTCTTGGCTTCTTGTCCAGGGCAGCACAAGCAGCATTGGCTGGAAAGATAAAGCCAAGCATTCACTGGATGCAAGTTTTCTTTACACTTCACTTCTCTGCATGTCCTGCCAAGTAGTCTCAGCTAAATTGGCAGCCACTCTAATGACTGGCAGAGATTCTCTTGGTCATTCTGAATGGATGATTAAAATGTTTACGAGGCTTTCTTCCCTCACCATTAGGAATTTAATAAGATCACCCAGTTCCCATCAGTGCGATAGTCTCCCTTCCTCCTGCAGTTATAATGATGCTGCTGTGGAGCAAATGTTTTCCACTTCAGATACTCCTTGTGCAGATGTGCAGCTAGTAATTGCCTGGGTTGATTAGTGTGACTTTCTATTTCAAACACTACTCAATTGCAAGCAAGATGTTATTCAAGACTATTTTAGACTGTGTTTAACTGTTGGTCTTGAAGGGAAAGAATAAGATGTATTTTTATTTCCTAGGAGTTTTTAATCACAAATATTTTATGTATCCTTATGATCTGCACGTGCATTCAAATACCATGGTGACAAATATGCCATAAGAACCACAGAATAAAGAACAGCTTCCTTAAGGAAAGTGATAGTGAAACAGATATTCAGCCCCGTAATGTAATGCTGTATGTGAGGTTGTCAGCTCCCGAGACCTATTCTAAAGCCCACTGCAGTTTTTGGCAGATAACCCAAGGACTTCAGGGGATTTGGAGCAGCCTTTATGCCTATTTTAGGAACATTTTGATTTAAATGTCCCACAGTTGTGCTGCTATTCATGTTTTAACATCAATACTAGCAAGAGTAGAAATGTTAATTTAATGAGGGAGCATCCGTTGCTAGTGTTTTAAATACATGTTGTGTGGAAATGCTTCAAGGGTGGCAGTTAATAACCAGTGGCCAACCCATTGGTACTGCAACAGTGAAAAGTTCAAAGCAGGATATCATTATGCTTAAAAGGAAGATGAATACCTTGCCTTGCAATAAAGAAGGACTTTTGCTTCATCTGTGCTCGTTTCTGGAAGTTGGTTAATGAGTTTACAAGTAGCATACTGTGTACTCCCAAGAGTTATTGTGCCTCTTGTCTGTGTTTTCTCTTGATGTGAATCATCCTTGCTTCTAATAGTCATACAGATTATTGTACTATTTGCCAGAGAGATCTTAAAGTATTAGAAAGTCAGACAATAATACAAAACCAACCTGAGTAGACAGGAAGATTTCCAGGGCTTCAAGAAGCAGGTTGTAGATCTTGAAGTGAGCTGTCCATGGAATGAGGAGGAGCAGGAGCCAGCAGCTCTCACCTCTTCCTGCATCATCATGTTTTCACCAGTGATGTGGAAGCAATTTCAGAAAAAGGGACCATAAAACCATTACTAGCACGTGAGTGGCTCTTCCTCTCCACTGGTGGATATGACTTACTGCAGCTAAGCCTTTTGTTCCTGGATTGTTACTGGTGTTAGACTCTCATCTTGCATTTGAGTATCTCAAGGACTAGGATAGTGTTTAATAGCAAAGTGACCTCCCTTCTGAATGTCCCTGGGACTCAGAGCAAAGTCGTGCAGAGATGTAGCAGATTTATTCCATTTGTCTCCTACACAGTGTCTCAGATGAACAGTGAAATCCTCCAGATGTCTTAACTTTTGTTGCTGATGTATGAAAGGATTCTTAAGTTAGCTATATTAGACTGCTACCAACATTGGCTCAACTTCTAGTGTGACTACTAAATTCTGAGGGCTTTTACCTGATTTATTGCTTGCTTTGTTCCAAGGAAATTCTAGTGGCTTTTTTAGGGTTGCTGGAGGAGTAAAATATTCCGTAGGGTAAAGAAGCTCTATGCAAATCCAGGCTTTTATCAGAAAGGGTTTTTGCCTGTTGTCAGTGTACAAGTGTTAGGTTTCAGTAGTCCCTGCAAGTATCACTTTCTTCTTGCCTGGAGTGGTTGCACTTCCCTTGGATCTTACAAATTGAGTCCTAACAGATCATACCTGTAAGCTATGACTTGGCTGCCAAACTAACAAGGTTGTGAGTCCTGTCTTTGCATCCTCAGAAGCTGAATACTCACCTCATTTTTTCCAGCTCTTCAGTTCTTTGAATGGTATCAGTCTCCAGTTTAGTCTCCCACACTGTGATTTCAGTATCGAGTTTAAATTCCAGACACTGTGGTTCAGCTTTACTCTCCTGCTTTTCTTCCAGCTGCTCTCTCGTGAGGTCCAAGTCCTGTTTTGTGTTGGCTGGACTCACTACAGCAGCACTAGAGATAGCAGAGCCAGTGCTAATACTCATCCAGATGGAAGTATCCAATCCATGGAGCTCGTGCCCCAGTTCTGGAGTGCTCTGCTTGAATGACTCTGTTCTGGACTAGCTAGAAACATCCCAGGCTTCCAAATATCTTCCTGGTCAGGAGCCAAGTTTCTGCTCTTGGTACCTGGCTGCTACTGTAGTGCAATGAATTGAACTGAATTGTACAACTGAAACCATCTTGTCGCTATCAGCTTGTCAGCATCACTGTTTTCTCTGAACTAACGTTTCAAAAGAGTTATGATCGTAAACCTTTCAGTGATTGTTCTGAATAGAGGGAGAATTTTGCCAGAGTTCAGATATAAAGATACAGCTCCAGATTTATTCTTTGGAGATAGGGAAAATGTTTCCAAGACTGACGTGTCAGAAATCAAAAATATTGATATGTTTGGAGCCAAATTTACTTAATATAAAAAAATGTATAAGCTGCAGTACAATCCAGCAAATAGATACTGGGCTGAGACTCGTGCATGTGTTCTGCTCTTATCGCTGCTGCTGACTCATGGCACTCTGTATCTTGTTTTCATAGCCATACAAGGCTGGTAGCCCCCAACACCCTCGGCCAAATTCAGCTGGTAAAAAGCCCAGAAGTGAATTTGTATGACTACAGCTTTCCTTCATGAGAGCTAACGCAATAAAAAATTTGTAGCTCTAACGTGAGCCGTGTGTCAAGCAGCCAGTGCTGCATCTCCCCTGATAGCAGCAACCTCTGTAGGTGGTTGGTTGTCCTCAGGGACTTTGACTCTCCGTCCAGCCCCTTAAAGGCATCCACTTGAGAGGTGAGAGAAGTCTTTATGTGGACAGTCTGGTTAAGCTTGCTCTGAGCTTCCTCATGCTCCCCGCTTAGCTTGCTGTTTTCAGCTGTGGGAAAAGTGCAGGAGAGGAAGTAATCCAATCTTACTGGAGAGAACGTGAAGCAAAGGCTAGAAGGATTCAGCGGATTTGCTAAGGAGATGGGCAGGGCTGCAAGAGCTAGATGAAGTGTAGGGGAAAAGGAGGATCAGAGGGATGTAGCGCTGCACAAAGCTGCCAACAGATGGAAAGGAATTTACCTTGGAGCCGAGTCCTGACGGCATTAATTGCTGCTTGGCCCTTCTCCATCTCAGCCAGCCTGGCATTGGCTTCAGACAACTTATGTGCCAGCCTGCAAGCATGAGCATCTGAGCTCAGCTGGAAGAGTGAAGTCAGTCATATGATGCTGAGTAAGGCGTGAAGGGCTAAAATACCCTCCCTTCCTTGCACACTGAGTTTACTCCCTTTGGTTGGAACTGTAATGGGGTGACTGTAGTAGGGCAGGGAGTGCAAATTGTCGTGACTTTTGTGAGGGAGATGGGGCAGGATGTCCCCTCCATCAGCTGGGCTGCAGGTGACTGTTCTCTGCTACCAACTCATGATGCAGGGGGTCAAATCCTGCCCTGTGTTGATGGCTACACCCATGGCTTCATAAATGGTTTGTTGAGGAACTCTCTGGTGGCCTCTCGCCTTTGATTTTTTGGGGAAACTCCATGCTTGTGTTAAGGTCATTGATCCCTCCTTTCATAACCTGTTTGTCCTCCCTCACTTTGGCCTTCACTCTGTGTAGATCATCCTTGTGCTTCACCTTCTGTGCCAGAGTGTCCCTGTGCTTCCTGTGCAGGGTAAAGGTTGTGGCCTCACCCTGCAGGGCTGCCTCTCTTTCACAGTGGAGCTTTTGCAGCTTTAGCAGCTCAGCTTCCCCTTTGCAATTCTGTTTGATCTGAGAAGGGGCCAAGTGTGTGTTGTCAGCTGGGATCTGGCAGCCCTCGAGTCTCAGTAAGGCCCTCAGGGGAATGTTTTATATGAAAGACTTTTGGAAGCCTTTTATTTAGCTTTAATAACCTCTTTATTTGGGATAAACACTATCTTTGGTATTAATCTATTTGAGAGTCAATAGCTGGTATCTTCAAGAAGATTAAACTTCTGTAGGCCTCCTTGCTCAGAGTTATTCTTTGGACTGCAGGCCATGTATTTCCCTTGTAAAATAATAGAAAATGCATCTAATGCTCCTCCCTCCTCTTTTCACTGTGTGCTTCTGAATTGGCAATTATCTAGTGAATGTTTAATCATCTTTCACTCCAAGTCTGTAGGAATAAGTAAGATCATAGTGGATTTCATGGAGTTTTAATGTGTTTCTCCTTCCAGTGTGAGGAGACGTCTGCAGAGACCGGTTGTGCCACCAACCCCTTCCAGGCAATCACTGATCAGTTTCTTTTTTCTCCAGCTGTTGGCAATCCTTACTCCAAGTCAACCTGTATATGAATAGACTTAGAAGGCTAACCATTTTGGAAACAATTATAGCAAGAATGAGACATAATCTGAAGCAGGAGAGGGAACAGGAATTCCCAAATGCTGTGTGCAGTATTAACCAGCATGGCTGCCTTTTGTGTCACTGGCCAACTTGCTCTACCTCAGTTTTCCCATCTATGTAAGGGGTTTAGCAGCATTTACGTCTCCTAACTTGTTTGAGAATTAATTTGCTATCCTTTCTCAAGTGAATTGAAATGGAAATGTTGCATATTATTTATGCTGTCAATTTGTATTAGTCATTAGAATGCATGCAGAGCATTCTATTAAGATATAGTCTTTCTGGGACTAAATTATCTTCAGGCTTTTCCATTGTTACTGGATCTGATTATATATTTAACAGTCACATCCTGGCAATTTACCTAAGGTTTGTTAGGATAGAGTCATCCATCACTACAGAACTGTGAAAAGCAGATAGGGTGATTTGGTAATGGAAGCACTGGACAGAGAACTGCGTGTTTCCAGCAGTAACTGGCCCCTTCAGAGGTTTCCATAAAAGCAGTAGCTTATGCCATTTATAACAGTAAGTTCATGATAGCTAAGACCAGAGTTTAAGATTGTTCTCTTTACTCCTTCGTGAGGAATTTTGTTATCTAATTAGTAGCTTACTGGCTTTTAAGAATTGTTTTCAGAGGTGTGGTTGCCCCTCTGAGTTATTTATTTCTTGGAAAGATACGTTACTTTAGCTCTCACAGCACGCTCAGCATCTGGCTCTTCTTCCAGCTCTTCGGTACAGGCCTGCAGGGTACGCACGAGCACTGCACTGTGTGTGAGATTTCTGTGAGAATTGGGAGAAATCTGTGCAAACACCAAGAATAACTTTCCCTTCCTTCAGATCTTTGTAGATCTGTTGGCTCCCCTATATTTTTTCCTTAGGAGAAATCTACAGCTGCAAGTACTAAGCCAATAAAGCAGGAAAGCCTTCACCAGGTTTCTCAGTAGACAAATGGTGTTGTCTACAGCATGGTTAGCTTTGTGTATCATCTTGGAATTTGGTCTTCAGGCATATAGCCAGACTGATTTGGTCATCTGAGTGGAGTAGAAGCTTGCTCATAAAGCACCACTGTGCTTCCTGTGAACCTTAGTAATGTTTCTGGTTCTATTCACCACCGTCTATCTTGGAATTGATAGAATTGATTTCCACGTCTCTCCTGAAGGGCAAGTTGCAAGAAGCTCTTTGTGGACCTTGTGGGAAAGCTACCAAAAGTTAAACATAAGTTCTCATAAGGATTTTCCAGACTAGAACTTATTAGAAAAAAAAAAAAAGTCAATATTGTCTAGGAGCAGTGCCCATGTCTCTGTCCTCTGTCTCCTTAGTGGAACAGGCAGAGCACTTAAGTCCATTTTTCCTTTGTCAAAACTGTTCCCTGCTCCATCATTAACTTGTTTGCAAGTAAAGGCACAAGCACTGCAGGAAGTCAGGAGACTTCTCTTTGCTCTTCTCAGGGTACTGCCACCAGCACTTCATTTTTCTTTTGTCCACATTTAAGCTTCCTGGCGGCCTTGGTCTGAAGCACAAATGTCTTGTGCTCCTGTCGTGCTAGGATTTGCATCAGCAAAACTTGCAAGTATTTATTAATGATTATACTCATTGCCTTAACTACTTAGTACTTTAACTAGCAAAATTAGTGGTTTGGATAATATGCAGTGTAAATTTGTATTCTCAAAGTTAATTTCTAAGAAGAGATTTGTCAAAGAAATGCTGGCAGATCCATCACTAGAGTAGTCAATAATAGCACTAAAATAAAGTTCTAATTTGTGATAATATTTTGTGTTTCTAAAACAGTTTCTATCTGAGGATCGTAAGGCCTTACATAAATATGAATCATTTAAGCCTCACAGCTTCCAGTGATTATACACATTTGATATGTGGGTGAGAGTGGAAGATGAATTACAAATATCAGACAATGAGTCAGAGACTGAGAAGCAGAACCCTGGATTTCTGATTCTGCTCCTTGCCTGTAGGACTGAACTTCACTTCTGCTCGTTGTTAGGTTAATAATGAAGAGATCAGGGTATGACTGTGGGTTTTCCTAGTGACTTTCAGGTAAATGTAGCTAATGCTGTCAGAGTTATGATGTAGCACAAGTGCCCTCGGTAAGATCCTATACCCTGGGAAATTCTGTTCTGTTTGATGCTTCTTTACAATCTCTTCCAAGTCCAGTTTGGCTCATTCCATCTCCTTATTTTCGGTCACCATTTTGATGTCACCCTCAGCTTTACAATGAGCCTTCCCTACCTTGCCTTGGATCTGCTTTGCCTGTTCCTCATTGTTCTCCACCTTGCAGGAAAAAGGTGAAAT
Organism: Tinamus guttatus; assembly: GCF_059628265.1. Taxonomy (NCBI): domain Eukaryota; kingdom Metazoa; phylum Chordata; class Aves; order Tinamiformes; family Tinamidae; genus Tinamus; species Tinamus guttatus. The sequence goes on along the minus strand of NW_028288825.1, from coordinate 1,195,606 downwards.
CAGTGTGGAAAAGAACTTTTAAACTCACACATAGATATATCAGTGTATATCAGTGTATATCAGAATGGTCTGAGATGTGAAAAACACAGCCCTCCAGGTGAAATCTGCCTCGCTTCATGTTCCTGCATGGTAAGTTTTCAGGTGAGATTCCTCAGCTTGCAGATCATCTAGTGTTTTCTAGGAAGGGAGACACCAAGATTAGTGCACAGAGTTGGCACAGAGTTGGATGAGAAACTAGCAACCAGTGCCCTGACAGCAAGCAGAAGATCCCAAAGTAGGTTTATCCAAAATGCTTCCTGAAAGCAATGGGAGATTTGCTTACGGGCAGTGCTTCTTACAGAAGAATGTCAGCCGCCCTCAGCAATTCACATAGCCCTTTTGGGCAGTGGCACAAATCAGCAGTGCTTCACTCTGATGCTGTGAATTAATACTTAGAAAAATACAGTTCCCTTCCAGTTAGTGCATCTATTGTAATCTCTCAGTATCTAAGCAAGCAGATGACGTTTTTACTTTTCCTAGAGTGGGAGAATGAGAAGGGGGGAGAGTAAAGAGAAATGAAGCAATTATTTCCATCCAATGAAGTTCCTCCAAAGTGCTTTTTCTTGGAGTTTAGTGGTCAGTTGTCCTGAGCAGAGAAATCAGAAGTCAGAGTTCAAACCCTGTGGTCTAATGCCTGCAGATGGGAAAGGGAATGTCACACGGATTTCATGGATCTTGCAAGCTGCTAGCAGCATCAGCATGAAATGTTACTGCAAACCAAAGTTTCTTTAGAAAGAATCTGAGCTTTAGTTAATAACTCCTGAGACATATGAAGCATCTGTGAGTGTAACATCCTGTGGATGTTAACGCCGACTTTAGAAGAAGCACCAGACAGCCACATGGCTGCTCTGCTGCAGATTTAAGGCTTCTCCAATTGCATTAAATAAAAATGTGTTTAGGTGCAGAAGAGGGAAAATTTTGCCCCCAAAAAATCTAGATGGAATGAGTTACATGGCAGTGGATGGGGACACTTTATAAGTAGAGGACTACTCGCCATATAAGACTGGGTATAATTAATATGGAGATGCAGATTTATCTGTGTGGTGGGATCCCTAGAAAATACTGTAAAATTAGTATTATTAAGGGCTAGAAGGGTGAAGTGTTAAATCCGTCCCAGGTTATATGAGATACTGAAAGACAGTATCAAACACTGGGGCAAGGGAATTGAAGTCTCCCAAAATCTGCTCAGGCTGGAGAAGCTGTAATAGTTGTCAGGACTCACTTCCCTGTAGAAGTTGTGTTTGTGCTGGCTCTCCTTGGTTTTAGCCTGGGTGGTCTCCGGCCTTTCCAGATGATGTTTCAAATCATGGAGCTCTTCCTCTACCATCCGCGTTTTGGCACTCAGGTTGGAAGCTGTGCCCTCCTGCTCTTCTTGCTTTCATTTCCAAGATCTGGCTCTCTAGGTCCTTCTTCAATTTCATCATTTGGGTCAGGGTCTATTTAGCATCCAGCAGTTTTCTTGTTCCTATCAAAGGGATGGAAATTCAGTGTTCATCCTGTGATAGACTGCTGTTACTCCTGCCTATTACGGCCTCTTACAACTTCCATTTACAAGAAGTGCAAGATTTTTGCCTGTTCCACAGAGATACTGAAGATTTCTTTAATTCTCCTGAAGTTAGAGTTGGTGTGTATCTCCATGGCTCAAGTTTCTTGAAGTTAGACTTTAAGAAAGAAAGTTTGTATGCACACAAATCCCGAATAAGGGTTCACATTTCAAAAAGCTGACATCCTGCTTTGCTGTAGACTCTGCTGAGCATCGGTGGTTGAGTCACCTGGGACATCAGCTCCTTTGCTTTAGCTCTGAGGCTTCCCTGTCTCCTGTGTGTTTGAGGGGCTTTATTTAAAGTCTGTCTGTTTGTGAATCTCCTGCATCAGCCCCATATGCTTTTTATTTGTTCCATATTCTGTACATGAGGCTCATGTGAATCATTTGACAAGCTGACGCCCTACCTAAAGAGAAGACTAAACATTTCAAACTCCCCTCTTGATAACTCAGCTTGCTGTCGGGTGTTAAGGTCATTTTTCTCCTGGCTGAGGGGGGCTGTCTTCTCTTTCTGCTCTAGGGCACATTCTGTGAGCTCTGGAGTCTCTGACATGCTGCTTCTCAGCTCCTCTGCCTTCATTTCCATCCCCTGTCACAGTTGTGGCACATTAGGCAGAGGCTTTACCTGAAAGGTAAGGAAGTCAAACGATGACATTCCCCAAATGAGCCTTTTCTATGATGATGCCACCCAAAGCTCTGAGGTGGTCACTTGATAATCCAGTTTCCATATTTTTCACATATTCCTAAGTGGCCTGTTAGGGAAGATGTTTCCTGAAGTGCCTGTTTAATGCAGGGTGTTCGTATTTATAGTGTGAGACATACAGCTCCTCGGGAATTGTAATGGTGCACAGTAGCAGTTTGAGTCCCTTCAGGAGTGTGTTCCAGATTCCAAACTGGTATAAATACGGAATGAGTCTTACAATGATCTAGATATATACAAGTCCAGGAGGGATCAGAACCCTTTGAAAGCACTTTAATTCTACAGTGGCAAGTCCAGGTGTTGAATTTCCAGCAGTCCTTTCCACTCCCTGGAGGTAGCAGACTTAGATTTTACATTCAAGGCTTTCTTTAACATTCAAAGCTTTCTCCATTTACTAACTTTTCCGGCATTGATTTGGAAAGCAATCATTCGGGTCCCTAGCCCTATTAATAATTAACGAGAAAGTCACTAGCTTTCACGCTGTCTTTACTTAAGTGAACACAACCATTCTTTTTTTTCCCTTCGCTCTTATCTTTCCTACCCAGACATCTCAATATTTCTAGCGTTTGTCATTGCCACTGCTTAATTCCGCAGAATCTAGGGGCAATATCAACTATTTTCCTCAGTACCAGCCCCAGAAGTTTAGCTGAAGAAACTTGTGGGTATTCTGGATTTTTTGGTATGCAAGATGAGTTATAGCAGATTGCCGATGTAGGAAAAAGAATGACATAACTGAATTTGTTTACAAAAATGCTACTGTTGATGTAGAAAATGAAGTTTTAATGCACGGGGCACAGCAAATATTGTTAAAGTGAGAACTAATTGAAATTGCCTCCTTTCCTCCCCTCTCTTTCATCCTGCAGCCAGGGATGCTATCAAAGCAGTGACGGAAACAGTGCACAGGCCAAAACCAAGATCTTGTGACTTGTGTACGATACAGTTGAATTCCAGAGGTGTCGTTACATCACGGTATGAGTTAGGGTTTGTGGACAGGGATAAGGTTGCCTGCAGACCCATAAAGATTCTCCAGCTGTTGGCTTTTGAAGGGGACACGCAGGACAAAACAGAACTTCCCAGCCCTCTAGCTGCAATATGGTTCCACTACATGGAGCCCTGCAGAAAAGCTTTTTGCTTTGTTTTATGCCAGGGTGGACAACTTGAAGTCTGAGTTTCATCCCATAGTGCTAATTCTGCCTTGGATTCATGGAATAGTTCCAAGTTTATTCCCCAGGAATGCTTTCTTTCCAGTATCCTTTTGCACCCAGTCCTCATCAGGAAGCTGTGAGCAGCATGCAGTATGGTCATGGTCTTTGCCACACTGTTATCTCTCATGTGTATGAGTTTGGAAAAACACCATATGGAAATATGGAAAAACACCTTCAAAGGCAGGAGATTGTTAGAGCCTGGAGTCCTAGGTGGTCACTAGGAGAATGAAACTTTGAACTCTATTGGAATTAGCACTCAGAAATGGGGATGTAAACATTGGTTTATCGCTTTGTAACACTGCATGGTACTCTATGTACATTTGCAAAGCAAAATTTGAGGAGGTTGATATTTAGGAAAAGGTTTCCTTTCACCTTCAGGAAAAGGTTTCCTTTCACCTTCAGCACATCTCCAGCAGGTCGAGGGAGGTGATCCTGCCCCTCTACTCAGCCCTGGTGAGGCCGCATCTGGAGTATTGTGTCCAGTTCTGGGCTCCACAGTACAAGAGGGATGTGGAGCTGCTGGAGAGAGTCCAGCACAGGGCTACAAGGATGATCAGGGGCCTGGAACATCTGCCCTATGAGGAGAGGCTGAGGGAGCTGGGCCTGTTCAGCCTGGAGAAGAGAAGGCTGAGAGGGGATCTAATCAGTGTATATAAATACCTCAAGGGAGGGAGTGCAGAGGACGGGGATGGTCTCTTTTCAGTGGTGGCCACTGATAGGACTAGAGGAAATGGCCGGAAACTGAAACATCAAAAATTCCATAGGAACTTAAGGAAAAATTTCTTAACAGTGAGGGTGCCAGAGCACTGGAACAGGCTGCCCAGAGAGGTTGTGGAGTCTCCTTCTCTGGAGATCTTCAAACCCGCTTGGACGCAGTCCTGTGCCACGTGCTCTAGGTGACCCTGCGTGTGCAGGGGTTGGACTAGATGATCTCTAGAGGTCCCTTCCAACCCTAAGCATTCTATGATTCTATGATTTGCCCAGAGCCCATGAGCACTTTCTGTATCCAACATGTTTAGCTACAAAATGGAAATAACAATGAGGTTGTCATAAGGTCAATTAACTGGCACATAGTAAAGCAGGAGTGGAGACCTTTTCCTTGATCAAACTCAAATATACCTTGTGCCCTACTGTGCAGGAAACACACCAGGTAGATTCAGTAAGAATGCAAAAATAATAATAGTAATCTTGTTGTTGGCATTATAAAGTAAGATCAGGGGCTGTATCTGGCCCACTTTAACCTCCATCCATAAGTTGAAATTTAAGGATGCAATAGGCTGGAGGAGTGCTAAATATTATGTAATTATTATAAAAGTTGGGAAATAGGTATTTTACATTTCTGCAAAGAGCAAAATATTGCCTTCTTTTGTGTGGCTGTTACAATAGATGCTTTCATTTTGACAAAAATGCATGTGCAAAGTTAACGATTTATGCTGCTGATAATAGATGGCTGCGACAGTCTCCATTTTCCTTTCCAGTCTTAAACTGGATAAATGATCCCTTAGTAGGATTTTTGCCTGAGTAAGGGATAGTAAAGAGCAAGTGAGATTTATCACATAGCTTAAGGTGCACATCGTTTGCATTATATTAACTGTACTGTCTGATTAAAAGTCAGCACTAGGAGCATCTGTAAGAGAGAACATTATATGCATGAGGGAATGGGTTGCTGTAGAAACTCTGACTCTGCAGCTATATCTACACCAAAGGCACCCTGAGTCATAACTGCCATCAATTTTATTTAGCTTGATTTGGTAAGAGTAAACAGTACCATGAATACCCGATTTTGTACTCATTCTCCCCCAGGTCAGTAAAGCAAGTAGCAACTCTGATGCTGCCTTGTTTTCCACAAACCCTGAGGGGTTATGCTGGGATTCAGGATCGGGAATTTAAAATGAGAAAGACAGGTCTAATGATATAAGAGTTTCAGTTAGCAGCAATGCAGAAAGGCTAATTGCTGCTTAGCATCTCCTCAGGTTCAGTGTTCTAGCTCCATGGACATGGACCTGGAGTGCTGGTGGTAAAGAACCTTGTTCACATGAAGAAGTGTTAGATGTAGACATTCATATCCTCTCCCCTTTTAATTTCTCACAGGCAGGATCACTGCAGAGGATGTCCTGCCGAGGATGCCTGTCCTCTGAAACTGGAAGACATGTATGAAAGGAGAATTTGCCTCTGCTTGAATTCAGAGTATTGAAGATCTGTTAGGAAAATCCTTCCTGCAGGCACAGATACCTTCCAGCACTCCATTATAGGCCAGCTGGAGTCTACCCCCTAAGAACAGCCAGGCAGCCTGCATATTCATCTGTAAAAGGCAACAGGAACAGTTTCAGGTAAGTGATGTTTTGTGATTCTAGCTGATTCTGTTTGTTTCAGAGGACAGCTAGCACGCACTACGCTAACATCATCTAACTGTGCAAAGTCCTGCATGGCTGTCAGCAATCAAGTGGATGAAACAGCAGCAGACTGTGTAGCAGAAGCAAAACTGTCTGAAAGGGCTGGATTTAACTTGGCTGTAGCCATATCAGATGGAGTTTAGTTTGGAATCCAGTAAGAACAGTAACCCAGGGCTTTCCCCATATTTTATCTCCCTATCTCATTTATGACTTGAAAGCCAAAGTATTGACAGGCTTTTTTTGGATGATTATGTCCTGTTTCTAGCACTTTTGTAACAGCTGATATAAGTACAATGTCACCAGCCCCAGAAAGTTATACCGTATTTCTGAGTGCTGGGCTGCATCTCTGTACACCAGGATATAGTTCCCTGTTCTGCCACGTTCTGCTGCTGTGACCCTGGGCAAGTCTCTTTGAGGGATTTCAGCTGCCTAAGCACAGTGACATTTTAGATGCCTTCATGTGTGACCGGCCACTGCTCCACAGGGACACAGATGTCCTCTGTCCCGTCTTTTTGCCTTCTGTGGATGTGTGGGCATTTAAAATTACGCTGCTGACACTAGATGCCACAGTTGCTGTAGCTGACCCTTCTCAGTTCTGTACTGAAAAAAAAATCAGGGTAGCATTACCCAACCTTGGACAGGGCTGGTGATGGGTTAGGGAGATTGAGAGCTGCTGCTGGAAGGCAAAAACATTGATGGCAGTTTAAATGTGGAGGGATAGATGATTGCTTGCCCAAAGAGGGTCATGAAAGAAGACCCTCTTTTCTGCTTCTTGTGGCCACCAGCTAAAATCAATATTATTGCACAGAGTGCAGGAGAGATGCTCTTGAAGAAGGATCATACTAAGGTAGCATAGTGTAGCTCACAATACAAATCTGTCATAACTAGCTTAAGTTAGTGGTTCAACGCTGTCTGGATAATCTGCTAAAAACACACATTAGTTACTGCATTCTTACCCTGTTTAGTGGTTGTACCTTTATTATTTACTACTCTAAATAAATCCTCAAAGCAGAAATGAACCCAGTTCTTGGAAAAGGAGCTGCATTTCTAAGAATATGTTGGCATATACATTTGTTTGCAACCTGCCTCGGTCTCCTGTCTGCAGCACGGGCACTGCTGTGCCAGTTTAGCACAGGATGAGGTGAAGCGGCACATGCAGGAAGTAAAAATAAGATTTGACCCAGTCTGTCTGATAGCTTGAAATCTGAAAAGCAGTTTCCTAGACTGATTCCCGTTCACCTTTTAAGTGCGTAGCCCTGAGCTTGGTTCATGACAGTCCTAATAGGCAGCAAGTTTTTCTGGTTGATAGAAACCTGACATTTGTCTGGGCTGCAGAAGGCCACTGACTGCCAGGAGGGGATTACATGGCTTGTCGTTGAGGCGGCGCCGCGCGCGTGCTTCCCTCCGCACGAGCTGCCGCAGCGCCGCTTCGCCGAGCAAAGCGCACGCAGGGCGCAAGGTCCCCCTCGCTGCTGCAGGGGCAGGGTTTCCAAGGACAGAGCTAGACCTTCTTTCAGGGAAGGGACCCAGGCAAAGGCAGGCAGAGTGTTGCCTGGGTAGGGAGAGTGTTACAGCAACGGGCTTAATCCTTTCCAGAAAAGAGTGATGGGGAAGCGCTGGGGAACTAGAACTAAGGGTGTTTGCTTGCTGACAGATTGCCCTGGCAGTATTGATTGTACAGTGATGCACCCTGCCCGTGGCTGCCTCTTCCTTAAAGAAGATGCAGAGCAGAGGCATGCTGGATTTCTGGAACAAGACCAGCACCATTTCCTTAGGAGGATCCTTGTTCTTCTGTATTCACCAGAGTCATTGGACTCATGCGGTGGCCTTTACCATGGAAAGTGTGTGTACCCTGAATAAAGGATTGGCAAAGGAAAAGCTGTTGCAAAGAGATTGTACATTTACCCTTTAGGCTCTTCAATAAAACTGATAGAGGGACAATGTTGCCTATAGACTGCTATAACCAAACATCTTCAGTATGGGGTGGCACGGTCAGATGTCACTTTTGGGAATCTGCTTGGTATCAAAGAAAGGATATAGTTGCCAAGTATAAAAAAGATAGAGCAGAGGACTGTGATTCATGCTCCAATCATGTTCTGTCAGTACGTCTGTGCAGTGGAATTGGTGGAATTTGATAATATACTTAAATACTCTCTGCTGCTAAGCATTAGCAAGGCTGCTTGACAGCACAGTAGAGAGGCAAGTCACATATGCCAGGAAAGACCAGAGAGGCTGCAGCAAACTGCAGCACTCTGGCTTTTCCAGCAACACGTAAGCAACAGAAGCAAAAATGAATTTCGTATTTTGGCTGATGTGCCTTTTGTATAGCTTTCCTGTGGTGTTGTGTTCTTAGAAACAAGCCCTGGCTTCAGTTTTGGGGGTTTCGTTCCTTTCCAGAATATCTATAAGGATTGTATTTTTAATCAAGGCTAGTGGCAACATGCTGAAGAGTCGTGAAGCTGCTTGGCTATTCTTTGAATATTAAAATGCCCAACTGTTGTGTTACTGTTCAGACATTTGCACAATCAGTGCTTTCAATTAATTATTACTGCGAGGAGTTGAGAGACCAATTTCTGTGCAGCAGGGCCAGACTTGGGCTGCAGAACTTCCTTAAGGCAACAAAACCACATTAATTTGAACTAGCAAAATACTTTTCTCTATGCTGTTGCATGTTAAGACCTTTGAAAGTTTGACAAGGTCCACGTGTGCAGAGAGTTTGAGCTCTACGTCTTGGCCTCATGTCTGACCCAGGTAAGGGTGTGTTCAGGTTGCCGTAGGGGTACAGACATCAAGTACTTGCTGTGCTGGTTTAATACACCAGCTTGAAGAGGGTTTCTGCCCCTGTGTCACTTGGGGACTTGAGGAGGTTGGGTGATTTGCCCGGATGATTGTCACAGCAGGCAGATTTGAATGAAGTATCAGTGGTCTTGGTTACAGGCCCTGCTTTCTGGACAAGCTCTCCAGCCCTGCTGGAAACCCCATGGGAAGGATGGAAAGGTTTCAGCTCTGTCCCTTCACATACAAACCATTCAACACAGGTTTTTGGAGCACAGGTTATAATGCACATGTCAAACAAGGTGATTAGTCTAGCTTCAGGCCCCATATGCTCCAGGAGGTAAATGTGCCTGTCTGCTCCACCATGCCCCCAAAAACACGGGCAAACAGGGCAGTTCAGCAAAGGAGGATCAAGCCTTTAGCTGCAGCTCAGCCATCTGGCTAGGCCTGCTGCCCTGTGGCAGCTGTGAACACCAGCTCTGACTCCTGATAACACATCTGTTCATTTTTTTAAAAAAATCAGCCTGTTATGTAAGGTCATTTTAGATCCCTTGGAAACACAGCCTAGTTTTAGCAGCTTTTCCAGTATGAACAAACGGGCTGAGGTCTCAACATGCTGCCTTTGTGCTGGTTTCCTTTCCTCAAGTATGAGATCTCAGCCTACCCCTCTGTGCTGTCTCTACCTGCCCATTCCTCTCTTGGCTTCTGCTTAACCTGCCTGGTGCCAAAGTGTGTGATACCCCTGGTCAGCTTGGAAATGATGACGATCTCTGCTGGACTGAAGCCTAAGACATCAAAGGGCACCCGGCAGAAGGGCCACACACCCACACAAGAGAATTACTAATCTCCACTATAAAATGGAAGCGAACCCATATTGCCAAACATTAAAAATAATTTTCCAACCCATTGAAATGTCACCAGTGAGGCCTCTTTGGACTAAAATGGGACAGAGCAGCTTAAAGTTGCTATGAACCAGCACTCTGCTGTTCTTTTATATACTCATTTATACTAGCAAAGGATGTTGTGCTTTGACAGCAACTGTCCTAAGTGTCTCTGTGATAACATGAGGAAAGTGCAACGTATCCTCTGTGATCATCAACTCTGTGGAGTCTTCACCCTCCTTCCTAAAATCTGCAGGATATGAACAGCAAAGATCCCCTTACAGCAGTTGTCTCCTGTCTGGGGTACAGGGGAAGGCAGGTTCTGCTGGCAACATCCTGCTTTGCTCTACCCGTTTGCCCAGGAAAGGAGAGCGGATGACTCAGAGCTTGCTGGAGAATTCTGCAGACAAGTTACTCATGAGCCATGACTTGGGACCCACTGTCTTCATGGCTCTGAAAAACACAGGTGCTTTGTACAAAAGGCTTCTTTGCAATGTACAAATCCTGGAAGCTATAAAATACCATCCGTTGCTAGAAAGGGCACTGTAAGTTCAGCAGCTAGAAGCTGTTTGATCTCTGTAGCTTGAATTCTGCTTATAATAATGGTTTCAGGAGTCAGCAGATAACTCCCAATAAGCTCTTTTCAGTAACAGATACGCTTCAAAATGATATTAAAAAGAAAATAGTGTGTCAAAAACAAACAAAAAGTCAAATCTAGCTCTTACACAAGAGCAAGACTGCTTGAGATTACATATGTGTGTGAGATGAGCAGATTTTTAAGTCATGGTCTCTGCTGTAGCTTTCAGATCGCTTGGGCTTCAGACTACCACTATAGCCAGTTCGTCTGAAGTCCTGAAAACCCCAGGCCATTGAATGTTAACCAGAAAGTCCTACATGAGGCTCATTTTTTCTTGAGTAGGTCTTTTATGTTAAAGGTCCAACTCACAGAGAATGGAACAAATCCTTAGGTTCTGCCTAGCTACAGCTGAACTTTATTTCTAGAGGGAACTTGGGCTAGGGACAGCCTCCTGTTTGCCATGCCTCCAGGTTCACTGCTGTTTCGCTAGGCAGCTCTTCCCATCATCCATGTCATCTACTGAGATGACACCTTGACACACGCACTGGTAGTGATTAGGATTGGGCAAAAGAAGCAAAGTTTCTGCAACAAGAAACAGAGCAAGAGGTGGTTGCAGTGACTGCATTCAGTATGCTCAAGCAGTAACATGAGCTTTGTGACTGGACTCTACGAGTTCTTTTAGATTTCATTTCCTGAGCATCCGAGGACATCACTTAAGAAAAAAGTCTTTTGCAGGATGAGTTTCTCAGACTACCAAGGAGTTTTTGACTTAGCAGCCCTGTCAAAGCAAGTGGGATTGAACACCCAAACCTTTTCTAGGGTATTGAAAAACTTGTCCTGAGTGTCTTTCCTGTGCTGAGGAGATGGAAGCAATTGACATGTAGCAACTCAAGAGTTCAGTTGAAAGTGATTATTTTTCCCTCAGTGGCAGCCCTGCCAGATCAGATGAGGCCTCCTTGTATATTGATCAAGATAAAGGTAGACAGCTTTCTTTTCTCACTCAGATGCCTAGGGAAAAATCCCTTGCTATCCTTCTTCCCCTTGGATAATTAATACACAGGTCAGTTCAGGTTTCTTTTGGGAGAGAATCTGGTAGAAGATATGATAGCTTCTCTCAATTGCTTTCTGGGAAATGACCTGACTTCTCTAGGATATTTGAAACACCCAGGAAAACGCATCCGGTTGCAGGTGGCAGCAGGTTCTTTGAATATCCTTTGAGTGCAGCAGGATGATAATTATCCTTCAGTGGTGGTCTCAGAGCATCCTTCTGAGCTTCACAACATTCCCTCTGGGACAAGTTTTAGCTGTTTTACCACCTGATGGAATGGAGGCAAAAGGTGCCATCGCTTTTCCAGTTACATCAATGACAAGTTCAGGAACCAATCTGCAGACTGAACTCATCCTACTTCTGAGCCTGCTGACAGTTGCCAGTGCATGGTCTGTAAGATTGACCTGTGAAACAATCTGCTTGTGATGTCCTTTTTTGGTGGTTTGTTTTTTCCCAATAACATCTCTGAGAAGGATTTTTTGTATACTTTCATCTCCCTGTTCATGCTTTCTGTCAGGCACTAACAAAAACTTGACTTCTGCTCTCCACAAAGACCATCCTCTTCCAGATCTCACTGTACCAATTCATTCAGCTGTACCCAATCACCAGATGTACCTAGCAGTCCTGCTGGCCATTTTTCAGCTTGCCTCCCATCTGAAGTCTCCTGTCCTCATAGGACTGATGGTGAAGGGGATCAAGTAAGTTCTTTGTTACTTTCCATTTTATTTAGCCAGGGGACTGCAGGGAGGACCGATACAGGCCCTTCTGCCAGCAGAGCCCCAGGGTGAGTGCAGAGTGCCTCGAGCCAGTGCTGCTGCTTGCAGAGTGAGGGTCTGCTCAGGGCTTTGCTCCCCAGACCAGGCTGGAAGAAGCTGCAACTTGCCAGTAAACAGCTTGAAACTTGCCTTGACCCTTCTTGTCCAGAGAAGCCGATTCAGCATATGTTTTCTGGGTGTGATGCAGGATCTGGGATGAGTAGAAAGTAGGCGGGATGCAGACAATCCCACGTTAAAGAATAAGCCAGTCCATATGTTTCCTGTCTCCTTTTTGTGCATGATAAAGGCCTTTACTGAGGAAACATGATGGGTCTTTTTACCTTGAGAGCTGGGATTTGTGGTTCTCAGTTTAGCCTTGGATGCACATGTGCAAACAATGAACAATGCAGCTTCCCTGGAAAGCTATTTTAGGGTCTTGATTGCAAGACAATTATACCGTTGTTCTGCTGAAGGTGAGTAATGGTTGCAGTATATTTGCAGAATGAGAAGTGTACAGCTTTCGGGGGAGTCATTGTGGCTTTATGTGTTCACACAGAGACTCATAGGCAGCTGAAGAAAGAAGAAGCAAATTTGTCATCATCTAAAGCATGGAACTTCACCGCAGGAGGAGGGCCGGATTCTGGTGTCATTTACAGCTATTCAGATCCCACAAGTTAACAGAATGAATTTCACATTTGCACATGTCTGACCTAATCAGAACAGGGTCCATTCAACACAAGAGAAAGTCCAAAGCAAAATGAGTATAAAGTATTATGTGGCTACTTACTGCTGTTGTTGTCAGCCCCAGCCAGCTTGCTTGTGCTACCTAAGTGAATTGGATCAATTTGTCCTAGATGAGAAAATAAAAGATAGTCTGTTAATCAAGATTGCAATATCTGTAGGAAAACAGAAAGTAGCTGAGAGGTTCAGAGCGTTCATCGGGGAGAGACAGCAGTGCCTGTAGGGGCAAATTTGCAAGTCAGTGAGAGGAAATTTAATCTTTTCAAAGATCAGATCTATAAAAAAAACTCTTCTAGGATTCTGTCTTAGAGCTTAAAGAAATCCTCCTTTCTTTGCAGCATATGGCTGAAGTATGTAGTGCACAGAAATAGAGGAATGAGACCTCAGCAGAAAACCCTAATGTTATCTATTTTCACTGTCATTTTCAAATTTCAGTAATTAAAAAATAATCTACAGAAAAACATATTTGGAATCCCTGCATAAGTGTACAATGGAAAAGAGTTTGATTTGGGGTTGGCCTAAACTTACTGCCCCTAGGTTTGTGGGGACAGGAAAAATACAGAAATCAAGACTTGCAAGATTCCTTGTGTCATCAGCACAGACTGGTTCTTGTGGTCTATGGGGGAAAACAAAATTACAAAGGCTCTGCAGAAGCCCTTGGCTAAGAGGAGCCGACCCTGCTGTCCAGCCTGGAGTCAGCACCTTCCAAATGCCTCTTCCGTCTTCACAGTCCATGTGGGAAAACTCACTGCTCTGAATCCTAGTCAGGATTCGAGATGTGCCCCATCCTTTTTGCTTTCAGCCCTACTGGAGACTCTCCGCTGAGTGCATTTGGGGCAGAGCTTGTGGATTTTGAGTCTGGTTAATTCCAAGCAGCAACACCAAGTGTAAACTGTAATGCAACCTTCATCCCTTAGTGGTTCACTCTTTATTTTGGGAGGAAGGAGGTTGCCAGGGTTCAGAGATCCACAGGAAAATGGCTTCAGCCAGGGCAATGTTGGGATCTGAAGGGACAAAGCTAGGAAAGAAGAGAGAGGTTTATTGCTTGCAGAGAGGAGATTATTCCAAGGATAGAGGGCAGCATAAGACAGGCTAGGGATATGAGCAGCGTAAGGACAACCCGCGGGGAGAAGTTGCGGAGGAGGAAACAGGCGCAGAGGTACAAGCTGAGACATGACCATCCAGGGGCCTGAGGGTGTGGAAGCTGGAAGGAGAAATAGGAAGCCACGGAAAGAATCCAACAAGGCTAGAAAAGCAGGATTTTTGCTACAAGGCCAAATGCAGCTGCTATTTATATCTCTGGATTCTGCGTTATCTTACTGACCCGCAGAGCAGAGGAGAGGTTGCTCTTGTGAGTCACCTGTGAGTCTGGCATGGGCTGAGTGTCGGGCAGAACAAACCAGAGCAGGTTTGTCAGGAGACAAGGGAAAAGAGACCCCAGGTTGGAGGGAAGCCACTCTGCTCTCAGCCACCAAGGCCGGTGCTCCTGCCCGCTGCAGCAGCTGCTCCCACAAAGGCCACTTTCCTGTTTGCTGCTAAAGAACATTTGTCACCCTTTGTCACCAGGAGAAAAGAGACCAATCTCCCTCCCTGCTTATTGGTGCTTATGTCTCCTATTATTTGGACAACATGCCCATCACAATTTTAAAGCACTTTTCACTGTGTTTTCTTTTTGCAGGTGGCAGGAAATAAACTGTGGGGGAATCCCACCTGGCTGAGGATCCCTGAGGCTGCTCTGCAGCATGCTGCTCTCAAGGATCTCCATGCTTCCTGCAGATTATTCCTCCCACTGATGTTTATTTCAGTTTCCAGACCACCTGCAAGCCCCTAGAGCTCTGTGTGAGCAGCCACAGATCAATATCAGCTTCTGTTTTATGAATGGAGGAAAAGAAATGCAGGGGGTTCATTTGAAGATGAGGCAGAGCAAACCAGAGAACTCTTTTATGCAGATGCTTTGCCATTTGCTTTAGACAAATGAGAGATGGGCAAGAAAATGGGCCCTGGACACGACCTGACATTGAAAGAAGTTGCTCCCCCCCAGTTTAATAGGAGCCTGCAACAGAAAGATCAAGCACTGTCAAGTCAGAGACAAGCTGCACTCAAAATGGGGTTTCCAAGCAGGAAGACTCAGAGAAACAGCCCCTTTGAGGTGAAAATTAGAGCATTTGTGTTGAATTTGTAACTGCCTATTCACCCTGAAAACCTTATTCTAAGAGCTCAGCATGTCCTGTCAGGAGCAGAATAATACCACAAAAACCATGGCCAGCTTGACTTTTGAATATTGAGGGTTGTGATTAGCTTCTCAGGAATGCTTCCAGAACAAGTCATATTTGCTTGCCTTTTCTAAGTAATTATTTCAGACCACGAATGCATGAGTGAAGTTCATAAACAGTTCTCAGACAGACATCTTACAGAAGGATGTGAAATGCATCATATAAATAATGGATTCTGAGCTGTTCACCCAAGTATAATGTGCATAAATGTCCATTTTGCCTGCTCAGGAGAACTAGGCTGCAGAGAGAGCAATCAGATCTCTCTGTGAAGTGATCCGGGTCAAAATGGCAAACCTTAAATAGACACAAGCTTACTCAGCCCAGCGACAGATCTGCTACAGCTACAACTCAAGCAAATTGCTTCTTGAGTAGCGAGGATGCCTCTCATGATTTTAATAAAATGTCAGTGCAGTTTCCATAGCGCAGGCCGTGGTGTATCTGGGATCATCCCTGGCCACGCTGTTCTCCAGCACTGACCAGCATGTCATGACACTGTGTAAACCCCGCTGTGACACTCTGCTGGGCCGGGACTGCTTCATCCAGTCACATCCCATTAGAGCGATTATGTTATCTGCTAAAGATGTTTTTGAAGGTCTGCTTAGAAAATGAAGGAGACCTGTTGTGCCATGATATTTCTGGATAACGCGTCGAGGTGTTCTGAAGGGCCTGAGCAGTGGATCACGGGGAGGCTACTGCCTCCTGAGCAGGGTGTTTCCTTCATTGTCCTCCACTGCTGTGACACAGGTTTCACAAAGTGAGAGGAAACGTAAAAGAGCAAAAGCTGGAAATGGTTTTCAGATTGAAAAATGTTTTATAGTGGAGGGGCAACCACCGGCCATGTGGAAGGAAGCTTCTAGTCCCTGCCTGGATTGCCAGGCTGAGCCCAAGCCAGGTGTCCATTCCCAGCTATGAAGAAGGAGGTTATCAGTGTACAGAGAGCGGAGCAGGCAGAGTTGCTTTTTACTGCTGTGACAAACCTTGGAATAACGAGGAACTCCCTTTCAGACAATGTCTTTCAGGGCTACATTTAAGTACCAGCAGTAAAATGATCGCAGGTCATTAGGGCAGAAATGGTATCTGGATCAGAAAGCCCTGCTGAAGGATCACATGTTTGTAAAAAGATTGGCCCGGGAGAGTCTGCTGCGCATTTATTAGTCATTTAAAAAGTAATGCTAATTCTTTGATGAAAGCTGAATCCTCATGCTCAGCTGTTGTCTGCTGCCTGCTTGGGGAGTATCAGTGTAGAGCTGGAGAGGTATTGCCTCCTTGGAGGGGATCCTGTGAGGATATTGCCTGTGCCAGGGACTCATCCCGTCGCCAGCCAGACAAGGTCAGATTGCTGCCCACGAGGCACAGAGGGTCTGCTGGGGAAGATGCCAAATCCTTTCAAATCTCACTAGGTGTTTGGTGAATCACTGGCTCTGCAGAGGATGGTCCCCACAGTTGCATGATCAGAAACTCTACAGGGAAGTGCACACGTGAGAAAGCAAAGTTAAAAGTCCTCCTTTCCGTTGTCTGACTTCTCAGTACTCATCTTTCCAAATGTAGTGCTTTTCTATTGTGACAAATTATGAGAAAAAACAAGCAACCAAAGTCTGTTTTATTTTTCTTTGGTGAAGGAAAAGCAGGGGAGAAACCCCCTGGAAGCTCTGGCTGTGGCATCAAGCTGACCCCACACAGACTGTTGAGAAGATTGGGAGTTTTTAATCCCCCGTGCAGACCTTGAACACTGGAGCTCACGGAGCCACACGAATGAGCTGCTCTGCCCTGGGTCGACCTGCTGTGTGCAGGACTAAGCCAACTTTTCCACCAGGATTTAGCCGTGTCTGCCAGCGCGGTGAGTGTTAACATTCAGAACAGGGGTCTCACCATGGGTCTGGCAGGGATGGTGCACTCATGGTTAGCAAACCTGCCTGGTCCCTCCTCGCTGTCTTACCCGAGTTCTCCAAATGTGTCTGACAAAGGGTTCAGGGACAGACAGACCTCTCAAGCCTAAACCTGAAGCAGATCCATTAGCTGGTCCCTTCCTTTGCCCCAGCTTTTTAGCTGCAGGCTCTGTGTTTAGCTCCAGTCAAGGGCCACCAGTAACCAAATTCTTCAACCAGAGACTGTCAGGAGCCACAACCTCATCTTGGACAAGGACCATCTCCCAGTCCCAAATAGCGGGACGGTGTCAGCCACAGCAATAGCACTTGGATTCCACTCGGATGGAATCACAAAACGGCCCCAAATTTTAGCCCTGGCCTAGGATGGTCACCAGGGAAAGTCCCTTCCAGCCCCGTCTTGGAGCTGCTTTCTGCCCTGTCTTTAACTGCTCCCCTCTCTATAGCCCTAGACAGGGACACCAGTAAAAGCCCAGCCAGGACCCTAGAGTCTATCCTAGTGTTGCAGAGCTGAGTCCAACTCAGCTGATTTTGGATCCTGGCCCTTTCCGCTTGGCACCATGTGCAGCACTGGATTACAGGGGGCCGTACACAGGGGCTTCATTGGAGGGACCGCAGGGCCTTTTCCATGTAGAGTTGGGAGAGACCTGCTTGGATGCTCCATTCCTGCTGCAGAACCCCCCTGTTCAGTTAACTCTGCCTGCAAAATTTGGGAGCAGAAGAGACAAGACAGTGGAGGCAGGAGGAGGTTCAGAGTTTCCTCCTCCCCTCCTTTCCCTTTTCCCTAGGAAGTTGTGTACTTCTGTCCGAGAAAATGGGGAAAGGAGGGAGAGCACCTGCGTGCTCGGAGGGAATTTGAGTCTATATTTTTATGTTTCTAATCCCCTAATACAAGTCGCCCCAGTTAAATCTGCTTGGAGGATCACACGAGCTGCAGTCCGCGTGAGCGTTTTTCCAGGCAGCAAGATGGTGCTGCTCCAGGTGGCGTGTCCAGGGCTGCTGGGGACACCGTTCCCACGAGGGATCCCTCCCAAACCAAGACACAGCTCAGCAGGATGTGGGATGAGAAAAGATATTGGATGATGAGATGCAGTTACTGGGAGCCCTGGAAGTTCACTCCCAAATCAGTGCGTGATGTGGAGCAGTTGAAACAGAGACTAGTGTCACCCCGGGCTTAGCAAAAATTATCTGCAGCTGCTAGAATGGGGGAAATGTGCACACCAAGCACCGGCTTAGCATCTCCTAAGCACAGCTTCCAAAGCCAGGCCCGAAATACACACTTGGAACAAAGGCACTCGTTTCTGTTCAAGTGCTGTCCTCAGCCACGGTAATCAGCAACGTCTGGGCAGGGTGAGTAGCCGTCGCGCCCGGCCGTCCCCAGGAATATTGACCTTGGGGCAATTCCTCTTCCCTGCGGCCAGTCGTTGCTGTAAAGCAGCCTCCAGAGGCTGGACCCCCTGTGATTTATGGGGCTTTCCTCATTTTTTCCTGGAGTTTCACTTCCCTGTGTGATTTACGGTCGACTCCACACCTTTGGAGAATGCCTTAGCCCTGCCAGGCGCCGTGCAGGACAGTGACACCTGATTTATACCAAATCGGGGGCTTTCCCGGGAACTCCAAGGACACGCTGTCCCGCCGTTGTGTCTCACCCCACCTTCACCTTAGCTGTGTCCGTTCAGTTCCTCCAGGTACAGGTTTGGGGACTAAAGCAGGGTTTATTGCTGGGCATCATTAGGGAAAAAAAAAAAAAAGGATTTTTTTGGATATAGGTGATTATAATTTCTGCAGCTGAATAAATCAGTGTCCCATAACCGGCAGAGGATAATGGATTTAATAAATAGCTATGATTAAGTCTGGCGAAATTTTTAAATAATTCCAGAAACTGTGACTCCAATCCCTCCGTGGCTGGCACAAAGGATGCCGCTTCCAAGTTAAAATTAGTTCCTTAGCGTGCAGCCTGGTGTGGGGTTTCAGGCCCTGCGGGGCTCTCCGAGGCATCCGCTTACCCTGGCTCCTCACGGGCATGAGCAGCTGCGTTTGGCCAGTGCCGAAGGACTCGCGCCGAGCGCGGCCGCTCTGCTCCGTCCCGGGGCTCCTTTGGGTGCTCGGGAGCTCCCGTCGACTCCATTGGGATCCCAGCGGATGCGATCATGGCCTCGTTTGACGTGTTGCAGTTTTATCCACTTTGCAACCACGAGGCTGCAAACTGCCTTTGAGGAGCTGTCTCCCTTGCAACACAGCAGTGCCCTTGTCTTGGCTATGCAGGGATTGCAGCTCTGCCCTGCCTCTTTATCAATAAATATAGATCCCTTCTGTATAATATCAATGTGTCTTTCTAGCACCTACATTTCTGAGTGAATGATCCCATTCTTAGCAGGAAAAAGACACTTAAGACCACTTTGCCTTGAACAAAACCACACAAAGGGATGAGTCTTCTGCTCCCTATTACCGCATACAAGTATCAGATGGGAATTGTGTATTTTCTCAACCCTAGGGAAAGTCCTAGAGAGCTTGAGCTAGGATTGCAGGAATGGAGACGTCCCATGGCGACGCGCATAACCACAGAGAGTTGGTAATGATGGAATGCATGTAAACCTGCCAAATAAGCAGGTATTTGGGAGAAAATGAAGCCACTGCCGAGACAGGATTCCCTCTCCGGGGGCAGAGGTTCGTGTAGGGGGGACTGCACCCCTGGAGGGACAGGAAAGCAGGGTCACTTTGGGGGCAGCTACATCAAATTAGGGGTAACAACCGCCAGCTTGAGCCTTGGAAAACCCATCTGCAGCTCTAAGACAGGGATAACAGTAACTCCCTTCTGCGTGTCCTGGCTAGGTAGACGGCAGGGGACAGGGGCTCTCTCGTTACCTGCTCTTTTGGCGTCTGACACTGTGGAGCTCCGAGCTCGACTCGGATCTGCGGTGGCCACAGGGACAAGAGAGTGAAATGAATGTCATGGCGGTGGGGAGGTGGCTGTGAGGAGCTGCTGCAAGCTGCAGGGCCACACGGACCAGCAGGACACATCGCACTGAGGAAGGAGGACGCCGGGTTTCCAGGCTCCATCTTTGCCATGTGCAGGAGTCACTCTGGGTGGGCACAAAACGGCCTTGGAAGCTCTTGCAGGATTCACCAGATTTACCAGCCCCAGTGGAGAAGCCAGTGAGGTGCATTCACAGGGTGACCCACATCCACCAAGTGTCCCCTGGTGCGAAGGTGGCTCCGCAGAGGGTGTTTCTGCATCGGGCACCCTCGTGCCTCACCCTGGGTCAGTGCACGTGGAGGCTTCAAGCGTCTTCGCGCTCCGCAGTGCATTAACAGCCCCGGCAGCGACCGGAGCGGGATCAAGCATCGTTTCACTTGATTTGCACCGGGGCAAGGCACAAGTGCAGCTGCCCAGCACCAAGCCCCGAGCGTCGCTCGCCTGCTCCGTGGTACATCCGCAGCGCGGCCGGCAGCTCGGCTCCCCGCCGGCATCGCCGGAGCCGGGACGCGGGGCTCTGCGGGCTCCGCTGTGAAGTGTTCGTGCAGCACCACGCAGCAGGGCCGGGCTCAGTCGTGCTTGACACTCCTCTGCATTACTGCAGCTAATCAACAAAATTAATTAGCGGATGTTAACTTAATGGACTCCATTAGAGCCGAGTGAGAAGATGTGCTGCTGGAGAGGAGGCATTCGCAGCGCTGGCAGGAATCCCGGCCGTGCCGCTGGCTCCACCGGGGGAGGATTCCCTTCACAGACGGCCTCGTGCGACGGCGCCGCAGCCTCGGGCACCGCTGCGGAGAAGCCCCGGCCACTTGCTGGGCAGGACCCAGCAACCCTGCTAACGAGACATGAAAAAACAGCAGAGGGGAAAGCCGCTTCCATCTCAAGGCTTAAAACTGATGTTTCCGAATGTGCCACCAGCCGCAGCGCAGCCAATCGGCGGTGTCAGAGCGGGACGCTTGACACAGGGCTGCGGGGGAGAAGGGCGGCAGCAGAGCGAGCCCTGCGCCCCGCGCAGCTCCTCGCGGCTGTCACGCCGCGGGTTTTCAGCCTGAGCACACAGCGCTGAGCGCAGGGGACGCCGTCATGCAGATTTCGGGTTTCATCTCCTTTCCTCTCCATTAGCTGTGATACCCTCTCGTTACGCTGAGACCGAAACGCTTCTTTCCCCCAGCGCTTGTCCCCTTTCCCGTTCGGCAGATACCGACGTGCCCGTGTCCTCGGCGCAGGTTGAACCGAGCAGCCGTCAGCGGCTGCTGCCGCGCGCGGGGCGGCTGATGGGGCCACACGAGGTCATTCCCGGCTCCTCTCCCTCTCCGCACGGCAGGGACGGAGCCCGGAGAGCCCTGATGGTACCTGGTGGCTCAGGGGAAACGGGAAGGGCAGGAAGAGCCGCCCAGGAGAACAGCAAACTTCCCGCAGCCCTGAAACGCGCCCGGACCCGGCGGCACCTCGAGCGAGGGAGCTCTCGTGGCGAAAGAGCCGCCGCGCGAGCGGCTGCCCTCGCTTAGCCTGCAGGATGATTTTAAGCCAATTTAATTAAACTGCTTGGAAAGGTTGCAGGGACCCATCTACTTGGGCTTGAACCAGGCCTGTTTTGATTTAGCTTTGGCTGATTAGGAATTAACTGAAACAAACCACTCAGGAAACAACATTAGAGGGTGCACAATAACTTTTGCACCAGATTCGGTTGAATTAAAATGCAGTTGAAATGTAATTCTGCTTCAGGCAGCCAAGAAACATGAGAAAGCAACCAGCGGCACCTGAGACTTAAACGCACAGTGCTCAGGAATAGCCCAGCTCGCTTCTTTATGTCCACAAACAGCAGATACATCTGAAGCTCTTCCCTCATCTGCCCCTTCAAAATAACCTTCCCCACAAAGCTTTCTACAACTTGTTTCAATTGCCTTGAAAGAGAGAATTGGCCTGACCCTTCTGGGCTTTGAAACGATGATTTAAAGCAGCATGGGTACCATATAGTGTATTTTCACAAGTATTTCCATGCTGGAAATGGCAGAAGAGTGAAATAGTTGTTCCCTATAACTCATATGATTAGTTTGAAAATAGTTCTCACCGTTAGCAGGCTGTAAAGGCCCAAATTGTGCTCCCGGGTAAGGGCAGAGGGTGCAAACCTTGGGATCCGCTCCTGCCCGCCCACCCCAGCGCTCCCATGGGATTCCCAGAACAACCTTATTGCACTGTCCCCCAGCGAGCTCTGATCCCCCCTGCATTACTGCCCTTCCTGCACTTCCCCTTGTAGTAAAAAAATGGTAAAGAACACAAAATAGCCTTTAATTAAATATTTTAAGAGCTGTTTTCCGTAGCCACTTTGCAAACATGGCTCCTGCTGATGAGAGGATCAGCTGCAAAAAGGGGCCAAGTTGTCGAAGTGCAGGAGGAGGGACGGGGCAGGTGAGAGCAGGGCTCCGCTGCCCCTCGTTAAGGAGCACCCAGGTGCTTCCATGAAAATCAAATGGCCTGGGAAAAGATCCTGGCCTGGGAGCAGCCAATGGGGCAGAGAGCTGGTGGGAGATAAAAGGGCTGGATGGAGCTGGGGGCAGTAGAGAGGGGGTTGAGGTGAGTGGTTTCTTCCTTGGTGCTCCTGGTGTGTTGGGGTTGTTGCCTGTTGCTGTGAGGGGTGGGTTGTGGAGCAGGTCTTTGGGGGTAGCTGGTGTTTGGGCTCTGTGCTTGGTACTTTGGAAGAAGGTACCTGAAAAGAGGTATTTTAGGGGAGGTTATGGTGATGTGTTGTCATGTCTCCTGTTGGAGAAGCCCTTGAAGAGGAAGGGATACTTGAGGGCTTTGTGCCTTGATGAAGGGAACTTGGCTTGAGTCAAGGGGTGGCTTGTCCTGGCTCTGAGCCTGTGAAGTGGCCTTGGTGCCTGGCTGCTGTGTTGGGGGGATAAAGCTAATGTTCCTGGTGTCCCTGCTGGGGCTCCCTGCCCATCTGTGCTAGGGAATGGTGGAGGGTGCAGGCCAGGCCCACCTTCAGAAAGGTGAAGAAAGGGGAGCTCTTAGAGGCTCCTTGGAAATGCAGATGTTTGCAGTGATCATGCCTGTGTGTGATCAGATGCTGGGCATGTTTAAGGACAGCCTATTTGAGCAGGTACTTGGTAGTATCTATGCTCTGCTCCTCTCATGAGCCTGTTTGGTGTGTGTATAGTGATAGCCATGGCTTTCATGGCCTGGTATTGTTAAGTGGTAGTTTGTGCTTCCTTTTTGGGCTCAATTTTGGTGTCAGCTGCAGTGTGTGAAGCTCTGCCCAGGGCCTGCAGCCCTCTCCCTGGCTCTGTAGCAGTAGGAAAGGGGCTCAGCGGTCACCCTGGCCTGCAGGTCCTGTAGGCCAAGGTGGATGCTGCTGGTGTGGCCGTGACCCAACACTGTTGTCCTCAACCCCCAAAGCAGGCAGAGGCTTTTGGCTGGTAACTGGATCACATCTGGTGTCAAGATGCCAGTTGGGAGTGAGCAAGACAAGCACATGAGGAAGTTCAAGAACAGAGGCAAGGATGTGGCTGTAAGTACAGGCTCCTGTGCAGACCCTTGTGTGAGGACACAGCTGACCACGGGCTCCTCCTTCCTTGGTTTCTTGCTATGGTTTCTGAGCAGTGTCACAGCCCTCTTCCCAACCCAGCTGTACAGGCTGTAAAGGTGGAGAGGGGACAGACCCTTTGGCTGGAGGGATTGCTTGGACAGGGATGTTCAGGGATGTTGAGCTCCCACATGTGCTGTGGGGGGAGCCTGGGCTCTAGGGGGGTAGAGGTGCAGCTGGGAGCTGAGCCCCTGAATCCTGAGGAACAGGAGGAGAAGGTCCTGCCATGACCTGCAAGGGCACTGAATGGCGATCAATACCGCAGGAAGGAGGCCGGGAGCCTATCAGCCTGCAGGATCTGCCTGCTTGCTTTCTAAGCAAGAATGGAGGGAGAGTCTTTGCCTTTCAGATTCAGCAGTTTGACCTCTGAAACAAAAATGTCTGCAGGTTCATCCAGTCCCCAGGATGGGAGGTAGTTAAGTGAAACTGCCCTCATCTCCTACATAACCCTCCAGGCCATAGAACCAGCTGAGAGCAGATGTTGGTCCTACATCCCTCACATAGGGAATCTGGGCTGAGTGTTGGAGCAGAGTGAGGAGCTGATGGGCTGGGTGGTGCAGATGCTGAGATTAGGTGGTGCGTGTCCCCTTCTAGGCAATGAGGAGGCAGAGAGTGGAGGTGAACATTGAGCTTCGGAAGGCCAAGAAGGATGAGCAAATCCTCAAGCGCAGAAGTATTTCCATCACTCCACTAGAGGAAAGTTCTGCGTGTCAAGAGAAGAAGGAGGTAATTGCTAGGTTTTCTGCACTTTGACAGGGCTGTTACAATGCACAGCTTGGTGAATAAATGTTAATTGAGAAGCTGTACATTTAGGCCAATCACCCAAGTCTTTTGGGCAGAACTTGATTAATAGTGAAATTCTTGATCAATATGTCCAGTGTTTGGGATGCTGCATTTCAGACTGCCTATCCTTCTTTCTGGGTTATTCTGCATGGAAACATGTCATGTGGCTTCCTTGATGACAGGTAGAACTTGACTTTCAGCCACTCTGGAGCTGGCAAGCCTCTGGTCTGGCTCCATGTGCAGAGAGGAGTAATTAGCAAGCTAGTTGGCCTATTAGTGTGGTGGTGACTTTCTTTCCATGCTTGATTATAAGGATTAGTTGCCTCGAAGGTTTTTGTGGGTTCTCTTCCTCTGCCTCATCTCGAAACTGTGTTGCATAAAGAATAGACATTGCTTAGATAGAAAGTGGTGGCTGACTAGGGTCTAGACAGCTGACTGAGTGCAGAGATGAAACTGGAGGGAGTCTTGGCTTGCCTTCTGACTCTGAATCATTCTCCATGACACAGATTATTCAGATGTCCTTGGAGGAAATAGTCGAAGCTGTGAATGGGAGCAACACTGAGCTACAGCTGCAGGCGACGCAGGCAACCAGGTATGTGGCCCGGCTGCTCCCTACTATGTGCTGGGGGAGATGAGGCTGATACAGAGCTGCCTGGTAGGCAGGAGGTGCTCTGTTCTCTCTGAATTGCCATCCAGAGGGGCAAACTACACAGGGATGGAGCCTGGGAACACAGGTTACCCCTTTAGCAGATGCCTCTTGTCTGGGTGGGAGCAGGGACTGAGGAACTCTGCCCACCTTGCAGAACGGATCTCCCTCCAGAGGGACCAGGTGAGGCTGCTGCTGCCTTCCCCACACTGAGCAAATGCAGCAAGAGACACCCAAGGAAGAGCTACAATAGCTCCAGTCTGTGTGTGCTGGGGCACCAGTGCTGCTCCTGATGGCTGTGGAGACACAGTTCTGGGCGACTGGAGCCCCTTGCCCTAGAGAACAGGTCAGAAGTCCCTGCA
The DNA here is from genome assembly GCF_059628265.1 of Tinamus guttatus. NCBI lineage: Eukaryota > Metazoa > Chordata > Aves > Tinamiformes > Tinamidae > Tinamus > Tinamus guttatus. The sequence continues at coordinate 1,170,436 of NW_028288825.1, read as the reverse complement.
GCAGAGGGTGTTACTGAGGGTTGGTTGACATTAACCCTTCCTAAAAAGGGACAAGTCATGACTAGCTTGCTAACCCGCCATACAGAACAGTGCTGGCTTTCTGCCTGGGCAAAGTTTGCATACGCCTGGGGTGTCCTCACAGCGCACACCAGGCTTGCACCATCGCAGGATCTTCAGTGCTGGCACTAAAGCAGATCTAAGCCACTGATTTACACCTCCACACTACCCTCTGCCAGCACAAGCATTTCCGGCTGTGGAACAAAGGCTGGGGAGCAGATCTGGCTGAAAATATTTCTCTTGGCTTTCTTTGACTATGTCAATGCCCTGATCCCATCAAGCTGGCAGCTGCAAGGGCTTCTGTGCCTGTGTGAGGCAGGAAGTAGCAAAGAGCAGCAGCAGGGAGTTGAGGATTGTGGATCTTAAATTGCAGCAGGAAAAGCAGTGTGTGAAACCCTTTTTAAAGGGGATCTCTGGTCTGGGCAAAACCCCTGATCTGGGGAACACAAACAGGCTTGTTCCCTGCTACAGCCTACAGGCTGCATGTTACTTGATTACTTGCAGTCTTATGAAAATAACCCCTGCAAGACAAGGTATATGCAGTCCTGCTTTCTTGGTTCCAGAAGGACATGTTAAGTAGTACACTCTTACAGTCTGCTGTTTCTTCAGTCTCTTAGAGGTTTCTGAAGAAGAATCTATGGTAACACCTGACAGCATTTCCTGCTATAAGATGCTGAACTAGCATCTCTGCTCAGTGCTGCTTTCCTTGCAAGCTAGAACGTCCTACCTAACAGCAGGATCATGGTCTACTGTAGGCCACTAAATGGGCTGTGTCTGTTGCAGGAGAATGCTGTCCAGGCAGAGGGACCCACCTCTCAATCACATCATTGAACTGGGGATTATCCCCAGGCTGGTTGAGTTCCTGACCCGGGCGGACAACGCTGCTCTGCAGTTTGAAGCAGCCTGGGCCCTGACTAACATAGCGTCCGGCACCTCGGAGCACACCAGAGCTGTGGTGGAAGGAGGTGCCATCCCGGCCTTCGTGTACCTCCTGTCCTCCCCGCACATGCATATCAGCGAGCAGTCTGTGTGGGCACTGGGCAATATAGCAGGTAGGTCTGTGGGCCTGGGAAGGGCTATTGCCCAGCCAGTTGCAGAGGGCACTAAATCTTGCTCTTCCTCACAAGATGAGAACCATGAGCCTTGTCTCCAAGCTGCTGCTGCTGCTCCTGAAGACTTTCAGGCCATTTGTGTGGCCCAGCAACCTTGGAGACACTGCTAGCTCTGCAAGAGCCTCGTAGGGAATCTTGTTCCTGCTGGGATGGCTGAGCCACTGTCCCTAGCTGTTCAGTGGCCTTGCATGCTCTCCAGGGAAAATAAAATGGATCATTCTGTCTGCTGGGTTATTCTGATTACACTAGCACAAACTTGCCATAAAATCTCTACCTGGTAGTGTTCCCCTTCCCCCCCGCCCGCCCCCCCCCACACACACACACACTTCAGAATATTTTAAATTGTATGGCCAATAAGTGAGCCTTGGTCCCCACAATGGCTTCAGGTATATCTTCAATTTGATACTGACTGTGATTTGGGTAGATGCAATAAATGACCTTTTTCATCTATACAGGTGATGGTCCTCTGTACAGAGATGCTCTTATCAATTGCAATGTGATTCCTCCCTTGCTGGCTCTGGTGTCACCTGTAACTCCAGTAAATACTCTCTATTTTCTTAACTTAAAACTTGTTAATCACTTTGGGTGATGGGTGAGTCGTGATGACCTGTCCTCTCACTGTTACGAGGAGCAAGCTGTTTGTGTAGTGGAATAAGACTTCGTCCTAAACGGCTGTTAAGGATCCTTCCTCTTTGAAGTAAATGTTAAGTGTAGGGTGCCAGGCAGGCAAGCTGCCTGTCCAGTCAATGTGATGACTTCTAGCCTTAGCTTTTCCATTCAGGGTACTTCTGGCATACAGGGGCCCAACACAACTGGTGCAGCAGATCTGGAAGGGCTGAACTTGTCCTCCAAGCCTCCTGCTGCTGCTCTTGGGGTAGCTTATGAACAGCTTGGGTTTTGTCCTCTGACCTTTCTGCAATGGTGTTGGCTCACACAGCTTACTCCCTCTCTGGAGGGAGTGGGACATCTTCAGGGAAGCAGAAGATGGGTGGGATAATCTGTGGGATGCTGCCAGTGGTGCTGATGCTCGCAGGTGTCCCATCATGGGTGTGGTGGGAGCTCTAGGCTTTCTCTAAGCAGAACTAGGGCCTTTTAGGGTGGTGTTAGGTAAACGCCCTCTAGGCTTTCTGAGAGTTTATGTTGGAAGATGTTAAAACTTCTGGCTGCTGTTTCTAGCCTGACTCACCCTTGTCTCCTAGGGAGCCCTGTGAAACAGGACAAAAACATCAACTTGTGCATGCAGGCTGGTAGCTGTGATGCTTTTGAGACTTGCTGCCACTGTTCTCCTGCAGCATCTGTGCCTCCTTCTTGTTAGGATAAACTGCCTAAAAGATGCTCTTAACCATTCTAGAAGAGGGTGCATTTGAGATTTGATTATCTAATAATGCAAAAACTAAAAATTAAGAATTAATCTTGCACAAGGAGTCATCTTAATTTGTCCCAAAGACCCAGCTGCTTGGTACCTTTGTCCATAGCAGTTTGTTGTGTCACTGGTCCTGAAGTTTTTTTGAATTTGTTTTTTGGGGGCAGGTAGGGAATTGTCTTAGTTGCTTACCTATTTCATCTCTTTTCCAAAGAAGTCCTCTGTCAGCCTTCTCTACTTATATCTTGGGGGAAGGCTTCTGTAATACTGGCTACTTGATAATGTCTAAGTTGTAGGGAGCAGAAGCAAGATGCTACCTCTGCAGGACTCATTAGATGAGTGAGTTTGAGCTAGGGAAGATCTTATGAGACTCCCTTGTATTTCAGATTGGGTTCCTGAGGAACATCACGTGGACACTGTCAAACCTCTGTAGGAACAAGAATCCCTACCCTCCCCTGCATGCAGTGAAGAAGATGCTGCCAGTCCTCATCTGCCTCATACAGCACGAAGACAAGGAAATAATTTCGGACTCCTGCTGGGCCCTGTCCTATCTGACTGATGGATCCAATGACCGCATCCAACTTGTGGTTGATACAGGGATTCTCCCAAGGCTGGTGGAACTTATGGCTGACACGGAGTTGATTGTTTTGGTAGGACATGGAGCTGGCAGCCTTCAGTATCTGGTCCCTTAACATGAGAGTGCTCTATTTTCTAGGGCACAAGTGTATCTGAGGAAGGAAATGTCTCTTTACTGTCTGTAGCTAATATGCTGCTGTCTTGAACTGCAGTATTAGTTCAGTTATTGGTCCAGTTAATTCTGTTCCAGCTTGCTGTGGCTAGCAGACTGGATAGAGAATGCAAAGCTGCTTAGAGCAAAAGAGGAGGACAGTAGGTCAGTAAATGCAGTGGTAATCATCCACTCTGCTCTCCTTATTTGAAGGATCAGGCACTTGGGGATCTTGTTAGACTTTCTGGCAGGTATCCCTTGAGCTAAGGATTCTCATCTGCTCTAATCTCTGTCTAGACTCCAGCCCTCCGTGCCATTGGGAATGTAGTCACCGGGACGGATGAGCAGACCCAGGCAGCTATCAACGCCGGTGTCCTGGCTGCCCTGCCCCGGCTCTTGCGGCACACGAAGGCCACGATACAGAAGGAAGCGGCGTGGGCTCTCAGTAACATTGCGGCAGGGCCCTGCCGGCAGATCCAGCAGCTCATCACCTGTGGATTGTTGCCACCTCTTGTGGAGCTGCTGGAGAAGGTAAGGGGCAGGGGAGCAGGGCTGTGCATGCAGCTGTTGCAGAAGCAATGTTGAGAGTCAGTTCACAATGCTTCACTTGAGGTGAAGCACAGTGCACTCTGAGGTGGTTTTGGGAGTGTGATGTCTGCTTCCAAGTTGTCAAAAAGCTTGGAATACCCTGAATATTTAGAATTCATAGCCAGAAACCATGGCTCTGAGCTGCTCTTAATTGTCGGGTGCCTCCCCAGCCCTCAAAGCACTTGGATGGACCAGTCCAAAGTGAACAGAAAGAGAAATGGCTAATGCTCATCTGACATCTCATACTCCTCCTGGAGCTCTCAAGCTTTAGCATCCCCCTCCCTGCTGCTCTTTCAGGGAGACTTCAAAGCTCAGAAGGAGGCTGTGTGGGCTGTGGCCAACTTCACAACGGGAGGTACTGTGGAGCAGGTGGTGGAACTTGTCCAGTCTGGGGTGCTCAAACCTCTGCTTAACCTACTCTCGGCCAAAGACAGCAAGACTATCCTGGTCATCCTGGATACGATTGCAAATCTCTTCCTGGTAAGATCTTGCTTCCTGTTCTTATACTGTGTCTTGCATCCTATCCCCAAAGGAGCAATGTGCGAGTGTTCAGCTTGTGCCATGTGGCTAGAACACTACTGATCTTGCAAGAGTAACAGTTGGACTTGCTACTGTCTAACCTGTTCTTGTTTCCCCCTGGGAGCCTAATGTGTTTCACTTATTAACCTACCAGCTTCAGTCTGTCTCTAGAGAGCAAAACATGATATATGCTAATTCTAAGCTGTACAGAAGTGAAGGTCTAGTGGAAATCCCACTGTAGAGAAATCAAGTGATCTAGGATATCTACATAGATGTGGAGCTCCCTGTCACTGAAGTCTCCTCACCTGGGAGCTGGTTTTCTCTGGTGCTGTGGCACCTGTGAAATGGCTTTTGCAACCAACATACTTGGTGGCAGGTCACCTGCTGCTGCTTCTCAGTGTGTAGATGTAACTGAGACTTTAACTAGCTTGTTTGGGTAGCAGTCAAGCCACAAGGTGGTTCTCCCCACAGAGACAATGTCATCTGCACAGTAGCTTCTTAGGATGTCTCCTATAACCCCAAAATATAAGGAAAAAAAGCAGGGACTATAGTCAAACTTGCCTCTGTTATTTTGGGGTTTACAGTAAATAATCTTAGGTAAGTTATGAACTTGGTTTTCTTTGCCCCTTGATTGCCTAATGTCACAGGCAGCTGAGAAGCTGGGAGAGACTGAAAGGCTGTGTCTGCTAGTGGAAGAGCTTGATGGTCTGGAGAAAATTGAAGCCTTGCAAACCCATGACAACAACATGGTCTACCGAGCTGCTCTGAGTATCATAGAGAAGTACTTTGCTGGTGAGGTATGTGACTTTCCCTGTTTATCTTCAAATATGAGTTATTGCACACTGGAATGTAACAGAGATGCTGAAATAGGTTCTTGGTAATAGACTTCCATATCAAGAGTAGGTTTCTTGCAGCTCATTCCAGATGATGATGGTCTGTAAAAGCTCTCATTTGACTAGTCAGCTGACTAGTTGCACAACAGAAATGGATGTATTGATAGCATCTTGCTGTGGAATTTAAAGTGGCATCAGCTGGAGTTGCTGCAGCTGCTGCTATGAATACCAAATACAGAGAAGTTTCCTCCTTTGGAGCTGAGCTGGCTTGCCACTGTAGATGGAAGCCTCCTGCTCAGCTGATAACCGTGCTCAGGTTGCTTTGGGGTAATCTGACCTTTCCATGTTAATGAACTGGAAAAAAAAGAATATAGGGCATCAGCTGCCTTTTGGAAACAAGTCCTCTAACTCATGTCGATGCCATGCTCGGACCTGACCTCCCAGGTGGGGGGAAACAACAGGGAAGTTTAATGGCTCTGATCTTGGACCCAGACTGGAAGTGCAGGAGCAGGGAGCAAGTGTCAGTGTTGGTTCTTTGGCTGGAACCAGGCCCTGTGGCTGCCCTGCAGGGAGGCTGTGGGGAGAGCTGTCTAGCACAAGGACATGGCTACAGCTCTGAAACTGCTTGTCTTCAAAGCAGTCTTTGCTTGTTGCTGTTACAGCCTGGCTACTCAAATTGAGCAGGTTCTGCTGTCCAGCTGACCTTCCCTGCTTTTGGCCTCTGAGCCTCTGGCCTTGCCCTGCTTCCCTCTGAGCTGCAGGGAGAGCATGTGCTGGAAAAAGCAGGAGGGCTTGGCCTGGTCCCCAAGGGCCCTGTTAGAGTGGGAAGCTGAGCTGTTCTGCTGCTCTAACGAGTTTCTTGTTTAAACAAGAATAACACTGTAAGCTGCTGCTGGGCAGGGAGGCTTATAAAGCTGCAGAACCTTCAACTGAGGGTCACCTAATCTCCTTCTAGGAGAGTACGGACTTCCAGCCTGGGAGTGATGAAGATGGACAACTGGACTTCTCGGAAAAGCGAGACTTCAACTTCTGAAGCTGAAGCACTACAGAGCACTGAGCAATAGGTGGAGGTGGCTGGTAGGAGCTTGGATCTCCAGACCAGGAGAAGCATAGTTGTTAAGTCTCTTTTTACTTTTGAAATTTATCACTAAATAAAAGTTTGGGGTTTGTAATTCTTGTCTTTTATTTTTTTTCAAATAGTATAATTTTTCTTTTTCCCTGTATGTCCTCTGGACTAAGAGTAAGGGCAGATAATCTTAATTGGGCAGTTAGAGAAATTAAGCTGCTAAAAAAGAGGTTGTTACTATCCAATTCATAACTGTTCATGCTTGTCATGAAACTTCTAGGCTTGGAGTATCTGAAATATAGCTTTCAAAAAGCTATTCAAGAGCTGTCTCAGCCTTCTGCTGGAGGTGAAAACTTCTCTCCCAAAAGGAAATCCTTTTAGCATGAGGAAGAAAAGCCAGGAGAAGCTGGATCTCTCACGCAATCCATGTGGTACTTCCTGCTTCTAGCTGGGCCTAGACAAAGGATCTGCTGAGTAAACATTGCTCTTGCTGGAAACAGGGACATGCTGGAGGCAGCTATTGGAAGGGGAACTAATTTTCCTCCCACCTCAGTCTCCCAGATGTTCTCTGCTAATTAAAGTCCATTGATCTGACTGCCCATTATGACCAAGGGACCAGTATTTCAGGTTTCCATTAAGTTTACTCCTTCTTCCTGGGAGAAGTCTTGTCAGCCCCCTCCCTGCAGCATCAGTGTTGTGAATGCAGAGGGAGGCTGAAGGGCTGCCCTGGGGCTCTGTGGTCCAGCCCCTGGCTGGAGTCAGGCTGCAGATTGAGGCTTCCACCAAGCTCTGCTCTCCCTCCCCTGCAGCTCAGCTGCCAGCTTTGTGCAGCCGTGTAGAACAAGCTCTTGGATGTGGCTGTTCAAGTGCTACTGCTGCAGTGTGGAGGGCAAAGCTTCAAGCATGGGGACTTGCCCTCAGCAAGGGCTTAGCTCCATCCTGAGCAGTGTTGGGTGCCTGTTAGTGTCACCATGGTATGTGGGGTAGCAGTTTGTCCCCTGCTGTACAGGCTTTCATTCCTTTTATCTTGTCAGCTTCCACTTGTGGTAGACCCTGGGTGCTTCAGGGATGCCTCCTTGGGGAGCGTGTGACAGTTGAGCTAATACCAGGGTTTATATCAGTTTTGTTCTTGGGAGAAGAAGCTCTGGGGTGAATTTGTTCTTAGCAGGTGGTAAGTTCCCTAGAAAGAGTTGCACAGTGGAGGCTGGTCCTTCCTCCAAGGGGGTACATAAGCCTGACTGGAGGAGCCAGGGCTGCTATCTCATGGTTAATATTATAGCAGCAGAGCTCCTGAATTGCAAAGTAATCTCTGTTTTTATGGTTTGGGATCCAAGAAATTAAGTTAAAAGTGGGATAAGGCAATTCCTGAATGTGTAACAGAAAGGATTGCCTGTGAAAAGCCTGTGCTTGTGCAAGGAGTTAATGTGGAGGCCCCCCAGCTCGGGGCCATGCACCTTCCTGCCATGTGGTGCTGACACAGCATTGGGCAGCACTCGGATTTCACCAGGTACAAAGGATCCAGGGCAGGTGCTTCTTCAGTGTAAATGGAGCCGCAGGCTGGAGCTGGGCTCTGCAGGGCTGTGCTGACTTTGGAGTGGGGTCCAGCGTGGGATTTTGCCCTGTGCTTAAGGCAGGGGAAAGGGAAGGTGGAACAGGCACCTAGGACTTTCTTCCAGCACTGCTGGGGCAGCAGCGCTGGCATTTGCTGATGATCTGCTGACTTGGACCACCCTATACAGGGCTGAGCTACAGCTTTTCAGCTTACCTGGGGGTGCTGGAGAGGTGAGCCAGGGAAAGTGGGTGCTAGAGGGTGCTTGGGAGAGCCCTGGAGCACTGCTGCTTGCTTGACCATGGGATAGTGCCCCTGAAGCCTGGAGAACCCAGGAGAGAAAATGCCTTGGTTGGTGTGGGAGCTACCTGTGGGCATCTGCTCGCCTCCCCTCTGGGTGCCACTCTCCTCTAGCCGCAGCCGGGCACAGGCAAGAGCCAACGTGGTGATTCTCCTCTTAGCGCCCTGCTCGGGAGACTTGGAGTCGCCAGCTTCTCCCTGTGTCCTTCCCCCTCCCTGGGTGTGGAGATACAGGATGAGCTGGGGAGCTGCTTCGTGGTGGCTCTGCCAAGAAGGGAAAGTTGTTGCTCCAGATTCAGAGCAGCTCAATGCTGGCTTCTTGGTGAAGCCCCAGCCACCTTCATCCTGCTCGGGTGCCTGTACCTTGCTGTGGCACAGGAGGGGTGGCCTGTGCTCATTCCTACATTGAAACACACCAATAAGCGTGTTCCTTTTTTCAGATTAAAGCCCTGGTGGTGGCTTGTTTGGTCACACTTAGGACTTCAAAAGGACCTTTGCTCCTAACTCTTGGGTTCCTGCTGCCCCAGGAACCCCCAGCCACCTCCGAAGAGCCCTAGAAATCAGGGATTTGGGCTCTGATGTGGAAGTGGTGCTGGGGGGACTCCAAAAGGTCTTCGCTGGGCACCTCCACCCTGAGCAGGCAGGAACAGAAGGAGCCTGACGTGCTCTGCCCCTGTGGGGACCCTAGGCCACCATTTCCCCTACACCTCCTCTGTGCACCCCCAGGGCCCCCTCCTTGACACTGCTCTGTCCCCCCACGCTCCCTTCTGTCATCCTGTATCACCCCCATGCCATTCCTGTCATTCCCATGTCACCCTTGTGTCCCCTCGGTCACCCCATGCCATCTCTGTGTCATTCCCATGTTACTCCTCTCCCACCTCCATGTCACCCCCTGTCACCTTCATGTCACTCTCTGGACCTCTCTATGCCACCCTCTGCACTGCTCAGCCCTTCACCCCCCGCTATCCCTGCAGGTCCCCACGTCACCCCGTTGTCACCCCGCACCCGCCCCGCCACCAGGGGCGCTGCCCCTCTGCGCCCTCCCCATCATGGCGGCGTCGCCGCGCTGCGCGCTGACGCCAGACGCACGACGTGCTGACGCGCCGCCGAGCACCGCCCCCTGCCGCGGGCGGCGGGGCGGGGGCGGCGCCAGGGCGCGCTGGGCGGCCGGGCCGGGCCGGGCGGCGACAGCGACAGCGACAGCGCAGCCAGGGCGGCCCGGCGGCGGCGGTGGGGCCCGCATGGGGGAGCCCGGAGCCGGCGGCTGAGCAGCCGGCGTCGCGAGCCGCCATGTCGAACAGCGGCACCCGCCGCAACGGCTCCAGCATCAAGATCCGCCTCACAGGTAACGGCGCCGCCGCCGCCGCGCGGCCTCCCCGGCCCCGGCCCTGGCCCCGGCCCGGCCCGGCCACCCCGGCGGGCGCCGCGAGGGGGCGAGGCCGCCGCCACCCGCGCGAACTTTGGCGGGCCGCCCCGGCGCACACGCATCCCCCGGATAAATAAACGTTTATGATAGACGGCGAACGCGCAGCCCGCTGCCCCCGCTCTGCTGCCCGCCGCCTCCCCGCGGGCCCTCCCGCTGCCCGGCCGGGCTCTGCCAGGGCCGCCCGCGCCTCCTGCCTTGTTTCCTTCCTTTTTTTATTTTTTTTTTTCCTTCACCCTTTCCCTCCTTTTTCAGCCCAATCCCTCGGCTGCCATGTCCCCCGGCGGGCGGCAGCGACGGGGCTCGCGCTCCCTGCGCGCGGACGGGCCCGTTGGCGCCGCGGGCTCCCGGTGACACCGGGAGCGCTGCCCCACGGGGCCCTCTCTGATGCTGCTGCCCCAATTCTCGGTACCGTCGGCCCAGTCCGGGCAACAGGTGCCGCGTCGAGGGTGTCCCCGGTGCCACCGGTGGGTCCCCAATGTCGCTGCGGGCGCCTTGGCGACGAATGAGAAAATAATGGGGAGAGGAGACGGTAACGCGGGCGGCCGTGGCTGCCACCCCAAAATCCTGTTGTTTTTCCATCGTTTTCACTGGGTTCTGCACTGGTTTTGCTGCAGGAGGCTGAAGTTGGTGGGGGGAAAAGGCGAAGCTGGTGGCACCGATGTGAGAAGGTTAAAGAGGGGGTTTGGGGCGACGTTCGATGCCAAATTGCAATTTTGTGCTCCTCCGGGTTAAGCCTCAAAGTAGTCGTTACCGTAACTTATTTTCATGCCACTCAATAAATGGAAACATTGCAAGATAAGTAACTTGTGCCGTGCCTAGGGCCCTCCTCCTGAACACAAGGATATTCTTTAATGTTGGATTTGATTCTTAAAGAATAAACACTGCCTAAAATGCTTTTTTGCTTTTAGTGTGCACTGTGCTTCCCTCTTAGTTGGGAACATTTTGCACACTTACTGGAATAGAGCAAAGGGTTAGTTTGTAGAATAACTGTGGATTTTTTTTTGCTCATATATTTCCTCCCCGCTGCCCCGAACCATACTGAAGAAATCTCCAGCTTGCTCAATCATATCTTCTGTTTCTGTAAGCCTGCAAGCTGGGTGGCGTGCCAAAAATTGCTGTATTTAATCAGAAAATAAATTGCTCTGGGCGAGGTTTAGCTTTGGTATCGCTAGGAAGGGCCGTGCTCCTGGCTTCTCTGGAAAGTGGCTTCTCAACTTACCTGCTTCGGACGGCCGAGGAGAGCGTGGCTTTTCGTTCCGTGCTCCATGGGGCTGTTGGAGACGGGAGATGAAGGGAACGCGGAGCTGCTTCTGTTACCGTTTGCTGCCTGGTGCTGCCTGCGATTTTCGGTCGTTTCTGTTCTCCACTACTGCGAATATCTCTAAATGCCGCTTGGTTTGGGTGCCTGTGAGGTTACCTTGCAGGTGAGCAGTGGTGGCATCTTTCGTGCTTTCTTAAAGATGTTCTTTTTCTTTTCTTGTGCACCGAGAAGGTGTTTGTATTAGTATCATGTGGGATTATTTTATTTATGTGAATATGGATAAAAGTTCTGGCTCTCTTGGTGTTAATCAGGAGTGATCTTGCGGTGTGTGTGGTGGGTGTCAGGCCTCTCCTGATACAAGTCATAGTGAAGGAAAATGGCAATGGGTGCATCCTGCTTAAAAATGAGAAAGCCCAGCCAGAGCAAGTAAGTTGGACAACACATTTAAATGACTTTGTCTTCTCCGGATCTCGGACATGGTCACGTCTCCTCATATCGGAGTTTCCCCAAAAGCCCAGGCAAAGTTCCTCGCATTTCCAGTGGAGTTTTCGCCACTGCCAGAGATGTAGGAGCCAAAGATATTTATGGCCTTGTCTCCTGAAGCGGTTGTAGGCAACGTGAGATAAAACTTGCTATTGACTGTGTGGTCTCTTTCTCTCCGTACTGTCACCAAGGTAGTGTCACGGTGACTGGCATCTCAAAAAAAAGGGAAGGAAATAATAAGATGATATTTTAAGTCCCATAGGGCATGCGAAGTCCATGGAGGATGTTCTGGGTTGGGGAGAAACGCGATTCGAAGACCCAGGGACCTTTGCAGAGCGTTCCCCCCACCTCCTTTTTTTCTCTTTTAAACGATGTGCTTTTGTCTAAAACCTTTTGTTTGCTGCTGCAGTCACTGTCCCCTGGGGAAGTTCCAAAGGGTTTGTCAACCCCAGGGCTTGCATCCTCCTTGCTCATGCTGTTATATCACCCAGAAGTACAGGGGGAAAACTGCAGTCTCATTGTGCCAGATACCAGAGCCGCTCCTCTTCCAGGTGGCCTGCAGATTAGGTGGCAGATAGGGTTGGAAAGATAACGAAAAGGTGGGCGAAACATCGAATGATCCTTACCAAAAAAGGCACAGAGTTGTATGCTGACTTCATCAATATTTTTTTTTTTTTGCTTGCTTGCTTGTTTGGGTTTTCCCTTCCTGTGTCTTAGCTAAGGTATTAAAAGTTGGCTGGCTTCTAAGATCTGGGAAATTTGGAAGAGATCTGGAAGGGAAAAGCGTTCACTTTAACTTTATGGATCATCTCATAGATGGAGCAGGAGGAGGATTTTGTGTGTAAGGGTCAGGATGCAGGAATGTGAATAGATGGCTGTTCTGAGGGCTCCTTGCAAAACCAGTTTCTTTAGCAGAAAAGCAGCAGTTGGTATAAATGGGCATAATGGGAGGCTGCAAATAACCATCCCCAAGCATCTGCCTGAGCTGCAGCTCGAATGTGTTCCTCATTAGCAGGCCAGGTCTGAGGAGCTGCAGTTTGTCATCGTTTCAGTTGCATCAGAGAGGTTTTCAGTGGGGCTTCCTTGCAAACTGAGTCACTGAAAAAATGTGTGTTTTTAAAAAAATACACCCCCAAAAGTGCATTTCTTGATCTGTATTTTGATTCTTTTTAACCCATAGCAACGACATTGGCCAGTTTACAGCCCAGCTCTTGGTTGCCTTCATGAAGCTGGTTCTGCGGGTGCCTCCTCAGTGCTTGGGACACAGATGGGATTGAGGGGCCACCTCAGATGGGCCAGGATAGCGGTGGCTGCAAGGGCTCAGTTCTTGCAGAACAGATGTCACAGCAGGACCTGAGTGAGAGTCCTCTCAGTCACGAAGAGAAGGAAAATTCAGGGTTTAGCCTTACGGAGGAACGAGCAACCACGTGCGGGAGCTGGAAGTTTGCATGAAATAAGCAACAGGGTTGGAGGGGGCTGTTGGTGACGGGTTTGATTCCTGCCCAAAGCGCTTGGTGGTGACACAGGAAGGGCCCCATGGAAGTGTCCCAAACCCCTAACCCTCCCTCGCTTTGCTGCGCGTTGCAGACGAGGCCTCCCTGCGCTCTGCTGAGCTCAAGCACTACGGAGCTTCTCGACGAGCGGCGCCTGGTCACTCTGCAGAGAGTCATTTGTAATTGAGAGAAACGTAACGAATACAGTGACTTCAACTATGGAGTAAAATACTGCATTACTTCAAAAGCAATACACTTAGGGTTGTTAAAAGGGCAAATTTTAAAAGCATGTCACATGTTGGTATGTTTGCCTTTCCCTTCATGACTAATGTAGTATTGATCGATGCAGCAGTTAACTGGCTGATCAATAGCAATGCTAATATTGGTGACCTAGACGGTTTTCTGTCCTATTTTCAGAAACAATGAGCGTCTGTGTAGGGATGGCTCTAGCAGAAGTAAAAATACTTCCTAGGCTGTGTGTAGCTTTGTGTTCTTCCATTAGGAAGATGCCCGGCCACAGACCAGCGTAGTCCTGGCGCTCGGGGTGGCCCGGGAGAAGGATGGAGGCCGAGATGGCCGACTGCTCGGCCAGCCTGCGCCAGCACGAAGAACTTAAATTGGGCTGGTTTTGTAGAGCGGAGGGGATGGCGGGAAGCAGCAGCTTCCCGTTTCGCCTGCTGAGCTCGGAGCGTGTTGAAACGCTCGCTGTTTTCTTGTGGGAAGGAGGTTTTTTATTCCCCGTGACCTGGGAACGAGCTGCCTGGCGCTGCTGTGGTCGCGCTCTGGCCTGGACCTCGGGTCGAAGCTTCTTCTTTCCTGGGCAGCCTTGGGCAAGTGCCTCGGTGCTTCCCTTGCCTCTGGGTGCAGCAAAGCGCTCGTGCTTCGTGTAAGGTAAATTCGTGGCTCCTCAGAGGCCCTTGGATAGGGATGGCAAGAGGCTTGGGACCTTAAACTAGGGAGGCTTAAAAAACTAAAGCAGAAGTTTTGCTTTCACAGGGAGGGCTAGAGAGCAGCCTTCCCAGCAGGCCGGTTGCATCCTTGTGCTGCCAGGCTGGGAGCGCAGGGAGCAGCCGGTTCCTCCGGGAGGCCGTGGGCAGCGAAGCTCCTTTCTTGTTTCTCCCAGCCAGGCCGGGCTGTGCCAGGACCATTGTCCTGCTGGAAGTAAATTCACTCTGCAGAAGGGCTTTGCTTGAATATTCCCTTCAGGCAGGGAAAGTAGAAACAATAACTACTTTATTCTGAACTCGAAACTTTCTTTTCTCTGCCTGAATGTCATCCTGGTGCAAAGAAATGCAATTTGGGATGTGACTGTGCAACTATTTAACCATTACTTCCTTTTTTACTTCCCTATTACCCACACTTTCTCATCTATTTCTCTATTCATTTTTATCATATTTATAAAATTCTGTAGCATCTTACTCATTGTGCTGGGAATTTAAGCATCAATTCAGTGGTAACATGACAGTGTTTTCTATTTCCTAGTGCAGAAGTCAGTTTGAGGTTGTGACGTTATGTAGCCGAGCAGTCGACCTCTTCCTGACAGCAGCTAAGAAGCTGCTAAAACTGTCATTGCAGATAAATAAAACGAGACCAGCGATTTCTGCAGCCTGCTGAAGGTAAGGGGTGGTGGGTGGCAGAGTGGGGACATCCATCCATATGTCACCTAAGTGTTTATGGTTGCAGTGTGTGTTTTGGCAGCTGGCTTGGATTGCTGCCCAAATTGAAGCTAGTCCAGTTGACATACTTCGAGGTGGATTAATCTGGTTGGATTCCTTGCTGCTATTTATGGTTCTAGAGTTATATACTTCCTTGCCTGCCTTGCTGGTGTGGGCAGTGCTGCTTGAGGCAGCGTGGCAGGCAGATAAAGGGTCAGTTGAACGGGTGCGTAGCAAGTTTGCATTGGAGGAATTGGTATAAAATGTGAGGGGGGAGAGTATAGGCTAAAAGACAGGACTCTGCCTCCCGCTCCCACCTACCCTCTGCCCACTAGGGATGACTCTTGGGATGTTTTTCTACAGCAGTTCCTCTGGAAATGGTCAAAACATAGCTTTGTAAAGGACCTAATACTGAAATGCCGTTGAAAGCTTTTATCTGAATCAGTGCTTTGATTATTCACATTTAGGAACCGACAGCTTCATAATGACGGTTTAGTTTCCCAGAGTGGAAGAACCTTGTGCTGCTGTCATTTGAGTGAAAATTGCTTGTTCCTTTTATACCAACAATCCAGAACGAGGATGTTATGTTGGAGTTTTTTGTCCCCTGTTTCTTTGCCACTGGGGTCTTAAATTTAGAGTTACTTGTCGAGCACCACCATGGTAGTTTTCCTAGTGTAGATCTGTCAGGGCTTTAGGGTATGTGGTTTGTGAAGGCCTCGTAGTCCGTGGTGCTTCTGCTGCCACCCAGATGCCTCCTCCTCCTCTGTTAGCAGTGAGGGCAGTACTGCAGAGGAGGGAGTTTAAGTGTTTTTACGTTGATATCAGCCAACCTTCTTTAGGGTGTATGTTGGAAAGCCTGAAGTTACACATGTAATTAGTTGATACTGAACACTCATGTTGCTGCTGGTGCTGCTGCATTACTAGAATGGATGCTTACAAATGAGTTCCTACAGATATTGCTGCAATGATTTAAGATGTTTTCTCTTTGCTATTCTGTCTCTCCATTGCCAGAAATTATCACCCATCTTAAGAAAAGAGGCAGAAGAAAGCGCATGCTCCTGCTTTAGCTGCACCAGGGTCCATCCAGCTTCTCAGTGCAAACCTGTTTTAACAATGTAAGCTAAGATGCTGGACATGGACCAGCTCAGGTATGAGCACATGCTGCCCTCGCTTAGGGGACATTGACTGCAGGCAGAGAAACGGAAGGTTAGAGTAGCAATTTCTTAACACAGCAAGCTTTGCTAGAGCTTATTTATCCATAGATCAATTTATGAAAGATTTATGTAAGCCTCAATGTAATAGAAGCAACCTGCATATATGTTTGCTAAAGAGTCAGTAGTTCAGTAACAGGTTAAGATACTACAGCTCTTCTAAACTTTGTTCCGCATCTATTCGAATGGAAATTTGGTAATTTCTGAGCCAAGACCCCATGAATATTTTTCCGTTTTCCCTCTGTGTCATGCTTATGAGAGCCTTAAAACCCCAAAGTGGGAGTTGAGGGCTAAACAGGGTGGACGTTTTTGTTTCAGATATTCTCCCTCTGAAGCGGCGCCTGCCCCGAGAGCCCCTGGGGAGCGGGAGCAGGCGGGTGGCTGCGGTGACGCTCCGGCTGCGCTGGCAGCAGCCGCCCGCGTGCTGTTTTCCAGAGGATCTCTCCACAGGGCTGTAATAGCTCCATGCCTTCCTCTTCGGCAAGTCGTTTTTGTCAAGTTAAAGGCCAGAATTCAAACTGGCTTGTTGTCAAGGACACTAAGCACAGCAGGCAGAACCCCCGGGGCTGCCCGATTCGCGGAGTGGATGATACAGCTGGCCCGGCGCGGCTTGCTCGCCTGCCCTCCCCCCGAAAAACCCTCCTGCCTTTTCTATTTTGTATTTTTTTTGGAGGAATATTGATGCTATTATGCAGGCCAGCAGAATGCAACAGCAGGGCTTTAAATGGAAGGTTTGTTCCTCTGTTTGTGGGCAAAACAATCCGTTATTGTTTCGGAGCGAGGGGAAAATAATGGACAATCCCGGCGGTGGCCGCGTGTCCCTCCGTCGCTCCCAGCTGCGGCCACCTCCGCTGCAGGAGCAGCTCCAAAGGGTTCCGCTCACAGGCCTACGCCTTGCCCCATTGTAGTAGCTATCAAAAATTATGAAAAATCTAGTGGAATTAGGCATAAGAGCTTTCTATTTATACGTTAGTTCGTAATTCTCATTTAAAAACGTGCTGCAAAGCACAATGTGTTAACTTCAAATATTAATGATTGCTAAAATGCCTGAGGAATATTGTGTATTCCTGCATTTCCTCGCTAACGTTCAGTTTTAGTTATAAGTTGATGAGATCCGTCTCTCTGTATTTTATTATTTGGAGTAAAATTGCATTTTTTTTTGTATGCGTGAATTAGGAGGAATAACACTTTCCTCAACCTTTTCATATGCCTGCATTTTACTCTTCCCTAAAAATCTGCTTGTTTCTTCTAATCATTAGACTAAAATAAAATGCATGTGTTCTAACCAATTTAAAGTTTCCACCTCTTGTTAATTTCACAAGATAGCAAATTACATCTGCATGTGTTAATAGCACAGATTTGTTTTCCTTAAGCTTCGTAACTTCCAGGGCATTTTATTAAAAACTGTGCAAGATGTTTTTCTCCTTTCAAGAAAGGTAAAGATTCAGTTAAGATCAATGCCACCTTATTTATTTTGAACTCAGGCAACTGTTCACATCAGCCTGAACTCCTCTTTTTTTCATGGTCCTGGTTTTCCTTTCTGAAACCTTGAACGTGGTCTCTCTCTCACCCCCAATGCAGACTGGTCATCACAAGAGAAAATGCAATCCCCGTGATTGATATTTTTGTATCTGCACAAGACGTATGACCCCCCCAAAAGTTTCTTGGGAAGGAAACGTCTTTTGAAATGCCTGTGCTTCACCACTTCACTTCAATGAATAGCAAGAGCAAAAAAAGCCCAGATTGCATATGAAAACCCAGTGAGGATAGGGCTTGTGCTGTTGCTTTCCATCAGCTCTCTGACCACGAAGTGCAGAGTTTAGGACAGCAAACAGTCCCCCTTTGCTCCAGGTCTGCAGCAATCCCTGTACTTTCAGCGCGAGTTTTGTCCTTTGTTATTGCAGCTGCCTTTTAAAAATGTTTTCCTTGTGGAAACGTTTTTAGAAGCATGTGTTTTTTAGATTTTTTAAAAGCAGGGGTGTTAATATTCTGCAAGTGCAAGTGTAATCAATGGAGAGCTCGTTGCTGAGCGCGGCTTCCTGGGTATTTTTAGCATTAAGAGAGAATCCATTAGGTTTGAAAACCTTAGTTTGGAGTTGCATAGAATGTGAGGTAATGATGATGAAGTTGCCTTGCAAAGAATACTTTGGTGAATTTCCTGAGTTCTCAGAGTTATATTTACTTAAGCATTATTAGATTGTATTAGAAAATCCAAGCAATCTCTTTTGTGTCTCTTTCTTACAAATGGCTGCAGACAGGTAGCTGTCAAGCTAAGTATTACAAGGGGCACGTTGACCTTACGTGCATCTGTAAATATCCTGTTAAAGCAATAATATCAGGAAGAACAGAAAAGAAGGGCGTTAAGGAAAAACAGAAAAAGCCAGGAATGAGGCTTCTGTTATTTTCAGAGTCCTGTGTATCCTATTTTCCCTCTCCCAGCTGTTTCTTCTGCGAACTGTGTTTAAGCCATGATCTGCTGGTGCCTTTAACCGCTCTTGAGATTGTTTTCAGTTAAAGAGTGATAATACTGCTGTTGGGAGTCCCCCCTTTAAGAGATGAGGGCTAAAACATGTGATGTGGTTAGGTGACGTTACTGAGCTAGCAGTGAAACGACTAGGTTCAAATCTCAGGCCCTGCACTCTCTCAGAGATCCCATGATTCACTGTAGCATTAAATTTGCTAATGCAAAAGCACAGGTTATAGGAATAAATAAATGCCTGCTTGCAAGACTGAATGCTCTGTATTGTGCAATCATTGTTTATCTAAAATATTATATGCCATATGCACAGTTAACGTGTCATAAAATGAGCACCTATGTCTTGTATTCCTCCCTTCCGAGACTTTTAGGAAATAATGTTTTCTTAATAGACCTTTTCCAAGGTGCATTTATAGATCCATCTCTTACAGCAGAGTAAACCAGCTCAAGTGCAAGAATCACTTGGCCAGACAGACATAAGCATGCAACCTTTAAAATCTATTTAGGATAATGTAATCAGTTCCAATACTCCTGCTGTCAGCAGCTTTTTTTAGTAGTGCTTTTACCTGGTCTCATATGGGATGTAGGCAAACGAAAGCAGCATGCACTTTCTTGTGTTGTTTTCTTTACTCTAAAATTAAATACCTTAGAGTGGGAAAGATCTGGTCTGGTAACTGGATAAATAATACTTTCATATAACCCTAACTGCTTGGCTTGGACTTGCTGAGTCGCAAGTGATTTCTGGGTTTTGTTCAGTCACAAAAGTAATTTGACTTGTCTACAAATAGTGTTTTGCTAAACTTCAAGAGCAAGTAGCAAACTGCCCATCAAATGGAAATGTATAAAAACTTGCTTGGGAAAATGTGTTCTAAGTGGTCTGCAATTCAAGGCATTTCCTTCGCAGGATGCTTATCAAGTCTGCATGTGCTGCTTCCAAATGGAACTGCAGCACACGCGAGAGCTATTTTTGATCAAAGAAGGAATTAAAGCCCAATCGGAAAGTCGCGCCGCTTTATCTTTTTTATTGTCGCCTTAGGATGCGAGTGCCACAAGTGCGTGGCGAGAGCAACCTCTGCACGGCGGGAAGGAATCGGCTTCCTCTGCGGTGTCGGGATGACGCCGGGAAGGCAAACGGGATTGAAATGTAGTTGTTGCAAGACTGATGAGTAAATGAACTAGAAGCCTTTGCATAAATTGGCTTCGCTTTGATAGTCTGTACAACCAAAACATCCTGCTCGTTCCTGTGACGTTCCCGTGCGGAGGCAGCTGTATCGTCAGAGCAGCTGCCGGTGGTGAGGGCCGTCCTGCTCCCTGGTGCCTATGCAGAGTACATATTTTTTATATAACTGCAATCAAAGGACCACGTAGTGCAGACGTGCACGAGGGTCCCGTGGTGGCTACAAGCACGAGGGCGGTGGAATTAAGATGTTAAAAGCCTAGGAAAAGAGATTCAATGAGTGTTTTGCTGGGATTTCTTCTAGGTTGGGAGGCTACTGTTAATGAGTTTGCTGGGCTTTGGGTCATTCCGCAAATCAGCGGTGAAATCTGGCACGCTGGGCCCGTCTGCAGATTTTGGACGACTGCTGCCTTAGTCCACTGCCAGGCTGGTGAATAAACTCAGCGGATGGGTTTAAATTTGATCCTAAGAAAGCCAGGCTTGAAAGAAATGACCGTGTCTTTCATTCACCTCTCAACATTCGAGGTCTTCCTCTGATTTTGGTCAAACTGTACAAAGGCAGAGATGGTCATTGGCGAGTCTGCAGGTTTCACAAAGGTCAGTATTAATTAATCCTGTGTTTGGTGGTTCATCAGCGCCACGTCCCTGCTCCGGCCGAGGCCCAGGGAATTGCAAAGACAGGAAAAGCCTGGAAGGAGGGTGGACGAGCCCTGCCCTAGGAAGGGGAGAGATGCTGTGCGTATAAAGTGCAGCCCAAATCAATAGGCAAATCAAGCTTCCTTAATTAAATTTCTAACTGACCAATTGCAGTGAAAGGGTGGTTTTTTCCTCCGTGAGTGGGCTTAGCAGCGTCCTCGGAGGCAGCCGCCCAGATGTCTTTATCGAGCCCCCGTAATAACGGTTTATGCGCTTTTGTGTTGACTTAGGGTTTTTGTTTTGCTTTTTAACCGGAATGGAATTGTGTGCTAATTCCTCGCGCAGCCGTTCGTCTGCATCCTGCGCGCGTCGCTCGCAGCATCAGCCGCTGCCTCCACCTCCTACCGGCGGCTTTTTAATTAAAAGAGCAGCGCTATCACTTCCAATTAATGCCACGTAGCTTATTTGAGTGAGGAGAGAGCTGTTGTTTATAGGCATTGCTCTTATGAAAATTGTTTATTAAATTTTGCCCTCTTTTGGCTCTGTTTACTAATTTGTCATTATGCTGGGACCATATCAGGTTCCTGGCTCTGAGAGTTGTTAATGGCATGGGTGTAAGCAAAAGGCTTGGATTTAATATCTCGACTGTTTGATAAATAAGAATGACTTTATCAAAAAAAAATCCCACAAACAAAGCATGATAATAACTCTCTTTGCAAACGCATTCCCTGGGTTGAAAATGTGAAGAAATAGATCTTTCTGGGAGCTTCTGTGTCACGAACTGCGGAGCGATGTTTTCTGTAATGCTGTCCAGGGAACTCCGAGGGCTCCGCTGTTCGGAGTTACCGGGAGCGCAGAGATGGATCCGGTGCAGGTTAGTCCTGCTGAGGCCCTTCCCATAGCGTGTTTTGTTTTATCCAGAGTATCAGCCCTGCTAACCACCCCTGTGAGATGTAATGGACTGAATCCACTTAGGCAATTTAAAATGGAAAGCAAACTGGCTTTGGCCGAGCAGAGCATTCCCAAGCTGGGATTTGTAAGTATTAAATTTTAGACTTTGTGTTTATATAGTGGCTTGATATAAAGAGTATTTCCTATAGGAGAACCTTCTTCGTGTTTTATTGGCGTAGGATCCAGCAACCCGGAGTTGTCACTTGCATTGAGTAATATGTCTGAATATGAAAGACACGTATTGAGGCAGTGTAGCAGGAGGCTGACATTGTCTCATCCGAGCTCGGGTTTGCTTGTATAACCCCTTCCTTTGAAGTATCTCGGAGCAGTAGTGGGATTATAATTTATTGATGTAACGGACACTGACATTTTGTACAAGGAAAATTGCACACATGGTTGCAGACAAAATGCTGAAAGTATAAATGTTGAGGAAATCGTAAATAGCATCCTGGTCGGAATGCTGCAATCAAGTGTTTCCGTAGGATCCCAAGCTTTGCGACTGCAGAGGCACTGGGGCTTAGAAATGGGGGGTCTGTGACTGTATCGCTTGGAAATTGCTCTTAGAAAATTGCGGGAAGTTTCACTGGTGAAAAAGTGACTTTGCAAAGCAAGCTTTTATTTTATAATTAAAAGAAAATCTTTGCTCAAACATGACATGGATGCCACGTCATTTTTTTTCATTCTCATCTCTATTTTGCTCTCTTTGCCTGTAATTAAAACATTTCTCCATCTTTCGACTGGATGTTGATCAAAAATGTTCGTGGTCCTGCTCCTCAGCGGATGGTTTTAGCCTTTTGCAGCCCGTGCAACGTGAACGTCCTTCAGTGGTGGCTGCGGCGGCAGTCAGGGCTGTTGCGGGTCCTGCTCCGGAGGCTCCGCGATGCCCTCCCTGCTCCGGAGGCTCCGCGATGCCCTCTTGCCATGTCCTACCACGCTTAATCTGAAAACACACGTAAAATCTTTAACATAGTGAGATGGGACAAGATAAGGGCTGGAGCCGTTCGCTCGCGGCAATATTAGCTATGCCTGAGCTCGCTGAAGCCACAAGTTGGTTGTTAGCAGAATAATATGGATAAATGTTTTATGGCTACAAAGGAACGGCTCGTATCCATACGGGACCATCACGGACCTTGGGCTCCCTCCTTTCCCGCCTCGCAGCTCGGCTGGGAATGTTGCCCTTGGGATCGGTGGGGATGCAGCGGGATCGGTGGGGATGCCATGGGATGGTGCAGGAAGGGCCGTGCGTTTGCTCCAAGCGGCCTGTCCTGCCGCTCATCCCTGGTGACCGCCGGTAGCGCTAGGCTGAATAAACAGACACTATTGATCAAATTTGAAGTCATTAACTTGGCAGTTTAAATAGATGCTGTCCTATATAATTAGAACAAGGGAGTAACACATAGGCTGATACGGCTTTATTTGGAATAAAAGCCTCCTTTTCATGAAATCCTGCTTGGTGCCATTCAGCCCTCCGAGGTTTGTGCCTCTCGTGGGTCACACGAGAATTAGATATTTTGTTAAAAGTACCAAAAGGGAAGAAGGCAGCTCTGCTTGTGGACGTGAGCGGTGACACTGATACGGAGCGTGGAGCTGCTGAACTTTGAGCCTTTCTGAAGCGCTGCTTGGAAGAAGAGGCTGCAGGCGAGTGGTTACTGGTTAACCACATCCAGCCAGGCCGTTTCTTGGGAGTCGGGCAGGAATAACATTTACATTCCCTCCCTCTCCAAATGATCAGCGTTTCTTCCAGCCCTGAACCAGAGCGCATTGATCCGTTCGGCTCCTTCGCTGGGAAGCAAATGCCTGTTCGATCTGCATCTTTATACTGAAGCACGACGAGTGATTCGTTATTTTAAAAGTGCAGTTTCTTCCTAACAGCCGCTCTAATGCGATGCCCCTGCCAGCCCCCTGGAAGACCACGATGCTTTAGGAGCTGGTTAACAGGGCCATAGGATCCGGGTGTGTTTTCCCCCCTGCGCGTCGGAGCCCTCGGGTATCTGTTGCGGGTGCTCCCGGGTTGGGACACTGGCAGGTGCCTCTCGTGCCACAGCAAGAACCGGTGGCAGCAGCTTCAGCAGGTGCTTGCAGGACCCACGGTGCTTGTAGGGGATTTACCACGTGTGTCACCAATGAATGGGGAAAAATTGACTTCAGAGAGCTGTTAATACCTCTGTAATTCCAGTCTTCGGAGCAACCCCATGTTGAGGCTGTTTTCCTCCTCCTGGCCCCTCTGCCACAGCCGCCACATCCCAGTGTCCCTGCCTGCTCCCGTGGCTGTCCCGCTGCAGGAGCCAGCGCAGGGCCCGGCTTGTGGTCCCTGTCACCGTCACCTTCTAACGCGAGGGCCAGACAGAGCCACGTCGGTGCTTCCCGCCCTCTCAGCATTTGGAGGGGAGAAGAACTTGAGCAGAGAGCGCTGGACATTGGGTATCAACACACAGGGAAAGGAGAGAGCAGGGTGCAACGTCCTGGGCATGTCCTGAAGGGGATCATAACGGACCGGTTAACCAGGAACCAAAAACCCAAACTTTCAGAGTTCACATTTGTCAGGAGTTAAGACGCTGTTCCAGAACAGCTGATGTATTTTATTCAAAATCAGAAGCGATGCCAGGAAGCTCAGTTGAGTGAACAAAACTTTTATTTCCTCTTCCTGAATTTAAACTTTACACCTTTATTTTAGCTTTCATGCCTGATTTGGTAAAGTCATTTTTGTTTTGCAGCAAAGTACTTCAGTTATCCCTTTGAACCACTTCTGCAGTTTGAAATGGGATGTTCAGCAGCATCTTATTTTTCAGCTTTTTTGCATGAGTCTCCTTGATTGTCTGGGACCTGATAGATTGAATACAAAGTGGCAGTGGATAAAATGGATGAGTGGATGTGTTTGCCTGATGATGAGGCAATTCCTACAGCTCTATCCAGGACACCGACTTCATTCCAGTTGCCAAAAGGACCATCCTCTCCAGGACCACAAATGGTCTGGCCGTGCCCAGGCAAATAACCAAGACCAAGCTGCCTTCCCTCGCAGAGGAGGAACGTGGGGAGAAGAAAGGACGGTGCTTTCTGGGAATAGTCTCTACTGTAATAAGCTCAGTATAAAGATGGGCTGAAACCCAACAAAGATCTGAGGCTAAAACTTTTCACTAAGCACTGCAGGTATCCTGGAAATCCTCAGCAAGAGAAGCAGGATATTTCAGTTCCATCGAGCCTGGGGAAATCTTATGATTTTTCCCTGCCAGACTCTAAGAGCACTTATCTCTTGATACTAAGGTCCAAGCTAGCATCAAAACTCGCACTTATCATGGGCCACGAGGCTGTGACGCTTCCATGCGACCCTGTCTCAGTCATGTTGATCCTTGTGCTCGTTTTCCACAGGTTGGTAACGAGAGGCCACTGAGCGAGGGGAAGGAAGCGGCGCCCAGGAAGGAGCTCCAGCAGGTCCTGCTTTTGGCTGTCCGTGCACTGGTAGCCCAGGACAAAGCGAACTCATCCCTCTAGGCTTTCCTACACTGTTAACTCTGCACTGAACATTGACTTCCACATCCTAATTTTAGATCTGAGCTGACTCTTGGGCTCTTCAGGAAGTCCTGCCCAGCCTCATCTGTTTGTTATCACGCTCACCACGAAAAGTCAGGAGCAGCAGATTTGCAAATCAAGAAGGCAAAAGCTGTAGGAGCATGTAAAAAATTCATTGGCAAGGAGGCCCACAGCTTTGAAAAGCTTTGTATGACAAGACTTGAGATTCTTTACATTTCTATCTAAACATGCCAAAAAGCACTCAACATACTTTGGTTAAAATATGAACATGGAAAACAACTGCATACTCTAGAAATTACACAAAGTTTGTAAGGCATTTATTGCTGGAGGTATATAGTTTTAAAGCACTGATATGGTGCTGGTGCACTGATTAAAAAGAATGCTTTACGCTTACTCGCAAAGCAAAATTTGGGGGTGTAGAATGTGCCTCTTGAAAAGTCCTCCAGCATCTGTTGGAATTTGTTGCAGTAACATTGAGGTTATATTAATGCTCGAAGGGTACTTGGTAAGTGTTACTCACTGCAGTAGGTTTCCAGGAGCTGCTTGTTACGGGGTTATTAAAGAAATGCAAAAATGAATTTTAGTTTTAGAATAAAAGAGCTGAAGGCCAGCCAGTGCACTGAGTGTCCTAGGGTTTGTTCTAATATTTTAAGAACTAATTGCCTAGTATTTTATAGGCTAAAATCCTTTCTGCATGGCATTCTTCTATTGGGAATTCTTCATTCTAATGTTTCAGAGTGCATGAGGAAATGTGGCTTCTTCAATGTCCCATAAGGGTTTATTTTATTAGCATTTCTAAAAACTATTACTATGGCAAAAATTGTTATTTCTTAACGCACGTTTTTCCCTTATTTTGGCAGCACTTACTTCAACCTCAGCAGCATCCTTGATCGATTTTCTTGCTTTCCTTGGTTCACTGTACAGCCTTGATTCAGCATTGAGCTGAGCAGCCCTACTCTGTTCAGAATCAAACCTGTGTATTTAGTTTTAAGGCCCTTTTCCATGTGAATTGTTTAGCTAAAATTCTTCTACTGATACATTTAAACCCCTGTGGGATTAACTAATAGTTTACATAGTTTACAACTTACACATGACTTAACGCCATTCATTTTTGAAATAACAATGTTCTTGCTTTTGAGCTCTCACAATCTACTTACCGTTTGATGAAAACCAGGCATTAATTTTGTCCAATTTATTCAAACAGACCAGCTGGAAATTTTCATGCCCCTAAATTTAACTTTGTACCTTATTTAATTGCAGTAAGTATCAAAAAAAGCTAAATATTGGTTCTAGATGGAAAAAAGCAAGTCTCTGTTTTTAAATTGAGATTAAGAATATGTTAAATTGCATTTTTTTTCCTCTTTCAGATTAGTGTTTCACATTCGCCTTGGTGTTTTTTGAACGCTGATATTACCTGTGTATGAAGGACTGTAAATATCAACCACTCTTTGGAGATGCAGCACATACCTTTTAGGATGCCTGCTTTTTTGAGCAGAAGTTTTTAGAGCTTTTAGCATTTGACAGCATTTTAGTATTTCTATCAATATGTGGCTTTGGTGCCTGCAGCCAAACTCTGTCAAGATTTTCAATCCTGAGGTTTCTGCTTTCGCTGGCTTTACGTGTTCTGTAGGAACAAGAAGGTTGGATTTTTTTTGTTCTGCTTTCTGTGAAACAGAAAATACTTTGCGGGAGGCCAAAGTGCACGTGGAAAAGGACAATGGTGGGAGGGCAGGCGTCTGCTCCTCAGGTTCGGTGTTTTATACTTTTATACTTTTTCCCTGTTAATAAAGCAGGAGAGGGCGGCTGCGCAGATTCCCGCTGGACCCAGGGAATGACCATCCTCTTGTAAGGCCTCCAAAGTTCATCAGTTGGGTGGTGGTTTATGGAAAAGCAGCTGCTGTTGGTACATACATGTACTCCAGTAACCCGAATCTGACCAGCTGGTTATAAGAAAATACGCTTGTTGTAGCGGGACAGGTAGCCCCTTTGTGAAACAGAGCACAGAAAATACCTGGGAAGGAGAAGAAATGAAATTTGAGTGTTTTCTATTGAGCATGAGGTTTATTTGGAAAGCCTCTTATGTAGTGGGTTAGTAACCAAGTGGGCAGCTGCATGCAAGGTTCCTTGTAAGCTTCCTTTTTGATCAGGAAAATAAGGTGTTTACCACTTTATACGTATAACTTGGGAAAAGAGAGATCAGGGGTGTATTAAATTAAAAGCACTTGAATTAAAAGCTGATTTAGCAGAAGACTGTTGTGCTCTTCAAGAGGCGCGTGAAGCATTTGGAGCTTAACTTCTGCCTGCGTAGTAGTGAAAACGAGCACAGTTTTGTGTCCACAGCTAGAGGATTGGGGATTTTCATTTATTTATTTCCATTTGATTAGTAATTCACTGTAGTTCCTCCATCATTTGCAGAGAAACCAAGCTGTACGACTTCATGATGTAACTAGAAACACCTTTTGTTTCCAGGAAACCAGGGAGCGTGGTAGGAGTACGAGCGGAGCTGGGGTTTGGAGTTTGCTTCCCAGCTGTACCTGGGTGCAGCGTGGGGTTGAATACAGCCCTATCTCATGCTGATGTTACCATACGTTTGGAAAAGGTGCTTTGAAAACTCCCAAGTGCTAAAGATTTTTGGCAATCTTTGCAAAATTCAGTTTGGAATCTGAGTTATGAGCGCATGTGGGTGGAGGAACATGTTTTTCATGCTTTAGGAATTTTTTTCCAGATGCTTTTTCAGTGCTTGGGTAACTTGGGTAACTAAGTATTAAGATTTCAACAAGGATTTATTCTGCAGTTTTAATGTAATTTAAAGAAAATTGTGCTCCATAGTTTCATGGCATGTTTTGAACTCGACAGCGATGATCTCACACTGCGCCCGTCGGGCTCTCAAAATGCGATCACGAGGATGCACAAACTGCTCTGAGAAGCCCATCCTGATAAACGCTCGAAAACACAAATTATTGGGTGCAAGTGTGAATAGTCCAATGGCTGAAAATACAAAATATGTAAGGGAAGAAATCCAGAACGGCATTGATCCCAGTAACGACAACTTGCACAACAATGTCTGGACTAAGGGCAAAATGCTGTTTTGTGTCTGCGGTAGGAATTTTGTCATTGAAATTGTTTTGTTTAGCTGTCAACCATGAGATTGAGTTTGCACTGGGAATAGATTAGTAACCTCTGTGGCTTTCATAAATTTTGAGCTCTTTCTCAATATTTCTATTTCGTACTTGATAGCGTATGTAGAAGCTGACCAGCATAGCTGGAGGTTGTGGGTACCCTGTGTTTTCAGAGAGCTGGATATGATTTGGGGGTGCAAAGCAAAAACCTGAGGGATTTTGGTAAAGCTCCTTCTACAAAATCATTTATTCCATTGGGTTGTGGCTCTGGCAGATATGTTGGTAGGACGGAAAAACAGATTTTTAAAAACCATACAGTGGCCATATGACTTTATATCCTCCTAATGTTTTCTCTGGTAATATTGTGCAGTAGACACAGCTTTTTTTTTTGCATGTGGCTGCCTTTCAGAAAGGGTGCCATAAAACGCAGATAACGTAACCTACCTTGGCTCTTGAATTCCTGTTCTTGAGGAATATGTTTGACCTTCCATGATGCTGGGAGATGACCTGCAGGGAAGCAGGTCCAAGCACATGGGCAGGCCAGAGCTGGGGTCTTTCCTCGGTGGCAGCGGATGCTTGGCCGGTTCTTGTCTCACTAGTGCCCCAGTGTCCCGTGTTGCGATGTAAGAGCTAGGGCTGAATGCAACATTTAACCTGGGAGGTTGCCTTCATAGCAAATATTTGTTATGGGTGAGTAGAGGAAGAATAAGATTGAGAAAAGTCAGTAGGAAGGTAATGGGTATGCTGATTTCCCAGTGCCTGCCTTCCTCTGCTTCCATACATCAGCATTAATTCACTTTCCTATTGATCTCCCTATTTTTTTCATCCTACAAAGTTCTTCAGCTGCATCCATAACTCTTAGCATTTCTCCAAGCTTTATATCTCAGTCAGGTCCTTCTAAAATTTGCTTTACTTGTCCTCTGTGGCATGTAATCCCAGTTGATGATTTACCTTAATGCAGGCTAAATCAGTCCTTGCTTGTGCTCATAAATAAACTGAGCAGCTTGGTCGGTGCCCAAGGAGGTTTTTCAGTTTGAGCAGTTTTTAGGCATCCTGGAGATGAAAACATTCTCTTTTGTTAACGTGATGTTAATCTGCACTATGAGAACTCCGTCTTAAGTGTGATGATTTTTTGCTTAGGTAGGACTGCATTTTTATTCTTGGTTAGGTAGAATCTTTAATGACATGTTAATGAGCTAATAAAAATGAGTTTTTCTGGGTGTGTGGTTTTTGAAGATCTCTTCAAAGTTGTCTAGTGTTTGCAAGTGCCTCTATGCAGCCAATTTCCAGCCCACAAGGAAAGCAAGCCTTGAAAAGAGGCTTTGATTTTTGCTCTGCAGCCTACACAAAAGGGCCACAAAAAGGCTTCATGTATCAAATCCAGCAACTCTTTGAGAATTGAGGGATTTTTTTTTAATGAAGTATTGCTTTAATCTTGTAGTCAAGTTCGGATTTAGCCCGAGTTCAGGCAGAGCCTTCAAATGTCAGGGTATGATGTAGGCTGCCCCTGAAGGCTGGGGAGCTCGGGGAGTTTTGTGGGCTCATGTGTCGGGTTGCAAATCTTGTTGGCGCTGAGATTATTAACAAAGGACACTCAGATGTACATGTCTGTGTATACACATTTATAAAATTAGCTGCATACAGCTAAATTGCTTTATTTGGTAAATTTAATATAAGAGTTTAGTTATGGCTGGCTTTTTTTTTTGCAAATGGTAAGCACTGCAGTGGTTTGGATTTGCTTGCTGAAAAGTTAAAGCCGTCAGCGGATTTATGCATTTCAAGGTCTGAAGCAGACAGTCAGAGAAAGACCAAAACTATTCTTAAAACAAACAGAAAAAAAAGGACTAGAATAGAAACCTTGGATTTTGTGGTGACAATTTAAACTTCAATTGGTGAATAAAAGGGTGTATTTTAGTACAGAGACGTGGTTAGCTGCAGAGAGACTGCGTTTTTACACACTTGGTGCTTTTAGGGAGCTTTCCTTTTCCATTAAACTCTCTTGCATGCTATCAAGCATCCGTGATTGTCGGCCTTAAGAAAACAAAACACTTAAAAACTTCATGAGTTGCCTAGTTGTAGAAATAAAAACAGAGGTTTATCTGCACTAAAGGCTCATGTGGGGTTATGTGTGCAGCAGAGAACCATGCCCTGAATCACTCCTAACGGCTGCTGGGATTGGGTGGCTTGTGGCATTCCGAATATTTTCCGCAGAAAATACTCGGAGCTGGTTCGGTTGAGAAGTGGTTTCCCAGAACACATCCAGCAACGTTTTTCACTGAGGGCCACGGGACCTTGGGGCTTAGGAGCCGCACGTAGGAGACAGCTGATGTTTGCCCGCTTGGCCTGGGAGGATGTTTTACACTTGGAACGTGCTGTTTTGCTCCGCAGCCTTCTGAAAACTGGTTTTCCAAATGGACAAATTTTTACTTTGAAAAACGGCCGGTAAACCAGTGTTCACAGGAGGCTCTTGTGATATATCGGAAGCAGAACGAGCCCAAGTCATAGTGAGGTTACTGGGTTTACGGGTCTAGGCCAGGGAGGCTTCGAAGCACCTTCGGAAATGTTTCCCTAACGGAGATGCATCAAATTGGACCTGCTTTGCAGCCATTTCACTTCTAAATGGTGTGCGTGAGCTTCGCTTTTGCCTATTATTTTCTACCAAGATTTTTCTTCTCCTCTTGTCCTAAAGAAACTTTAATTGTTGTCACTTTTTGCTTTTATCTTCAAGCAAACCAACCCACGATGCTTTTACTGCTTATGATAAACTTATGGTACCTATCTTTCTGATAAAAGACAGTCCACACAGATGTAAATATTAAGTAAAGCCCTTTCTACGTCATCAGCCTGCTGGCTTGTGTTTACCTTCTGCCAGAAAGGTAAAACAAATATATCCCGGAATCCAGCGACATATTTGTACAAGCACAAATGATTAACCTGGAGTCGCAGAAGGAAAGGCCAAGGATGCTGAGAGGTGCATTTGCCAGCAGCTTCCCGCATGACCTTCCCTCTTTCCGAAGGGAGATGGGGATATGCTGCTGTTTTCCTTTCCTCAAAATCAAGGGCTGAATTGAAGGATAAGTATCCTGTTCCTACCCAGCATTTTCCACTCTATTCCTGTATTTTCTTCTGTGCCCCAAAACACATCGATTTTACACAGTGCTGTTTGGAAGCGTCTGCGGTGACTTAGTGCGGTGCCGCAGGGTGGGATGTGCTGTGGGATAACGTGCATGGAGATGATGGAGACGGAGGGACAGCGGCTGCAGGAGCCTCTCGCGGATCAGCAGCCGCCTTCGAGCGCGGACGGCTCGGGACGGGGAACCTGCCCGCCAGGACTTTGCTCTGCAGCCTCCGTTTCCCTGGGGGTGTCTGAAACGGTTCCTTGTCCGGGCTGCCTTCCCAGGCCTCCTTTTGGGAAAACGTGGGGTTTGCTGCAGCGAGAGCCGCTCGCTGCTGGAGCGGCCGCTCGGTGCTTTCCATAATCCTGCTCCAGCAGCGGCTGCGGATGATTCACGGCTGCTTTGGGACCGGCTGGACAAGCAGGGTCTGGCACAGGATCCACTCGACTAACTCAACCTACGTCTGCGCTGAAGACGTCCCCGGGGTGGATAACACAGCGTCAAAGGCTTCGTCCTTTGCCTCCTGCCAAATACGCTCTCGCACCAGGCTTTACCCCAGCTGCCTAATTTGGCCTTTGAAATTATCTCAATAACGTCAGGTACTTTAAAAAACATAATAAAAAAACCCATTCCCATCCCTCTATAAATATTATAATCTAGGTGTAAAGGCATTGTTTCGGCAGTGCTTGGGATGGGAGGCATCTGCCATATTAAAAGAAATTCCTTAGTGCTGCACAGCAATTCCCAGCGCGTATAAACAAATACTCGGTCAAGCTGGAACAGGTCGGCTGCCTCTCAGGAGGCAGAATATAAATGGCCGAGCCTGGCGAATTAGCAGCTTTTGCAGCTTTACAGCAACTGCACGGAGATTTCTCCTGCTTCCAAGTCATAAACATTACCCAGAAAAATAAGCCCAAACCCCGCAAAAAGCTGGACTGGACAAAAACAGCTTGGTGTGGGGTCTGTCTGGCTGCACCTCCAATGCCATTAAAGACTTTGGAAGCCCTTGGTGCTAAACCAGGCCGAATCCCGGGGGTTCAGGCCCGCGGGAGCAGCAGTCACTTGGCACTTGCAGTCCCACAAAGTCCCCTCAGAGGCTGCATTTAAGTAGAAAATCTGGCGTCGACCCAGCTTTGCAGAGCAGGGAAGGGCTGTCTGCCCGGCGCCGCCGTCGTTTCCTGTCCAAGGCTCCCGTCACTGACCTTTGTCACCTGTTTCTTTGCTGGAATTTAGAAATCCACGGGTTTCCAGCCGTTAAAAATTATTTTTTGGCTTCGGCAGCTTTAATGTGCAGGTAGAGGAGCAAAGGCAACGGTCCGTCTCGAGCAGCCCCATTCTAAAGCTCTCTCCAGAAAGTTTCTTTCAGCTACTGGCTGTTGTGTCAATATTTTTCTTACTTGGAAGAATAATAATTTTTGCAACTGAAAATTGAGGGTTTCACAGGCTGCAATGGGAGAATTGGCAGCTGTACACCTTTAGAGTAGACCTAAAGCTATTGACAAAGGGAAGAGAATTAAATGAAGAATATAATTTTTCAGTAATAAATGTAAAATCTCAGGCTGCTAGTGAGCTCCAAAAAGCACACCTGAAACGTAGAGTAAATGTAATATTTATAAAGTTGGACTGTAAACAGATAGTTCACATTCAGGTGGAAGAGTTTTCCAGCTCAATAATGTGTTAGTATTTGAGATGGGAGGTGGCATGAATTATTTTCTTTCTTTCTTTTTCTTTCTTTCTGTTTTTTTTTTTTTAAGAAAAGCTCCTCTGCAAACAGAAATCTTAAAATTAATTTTAGCTAGTATCAAAGCACTCAAATTCTAATTTTACCTGTATTTGGTGTTTTCCTGGCATTTTTTTATTCTTTCAATCCCTTGCAACTGTAAGTGAAAATTAAACTTTGCTCTGTTCTGCTTCCACGGGAGCTGGCGGTGATTCTGTAATCCTGTTTTAGTCCCAATGCAATTGCCGGGGCCCTGCAGATTTTTCATTTTCGGCCAGCCGTTAAAGCGGTGCACGAGGAGCTTTCTCCGATTATGCAGTTTGCCAGCGAAAGAAATGAGGACTTTTTAATCCCTTCTAAAAATAGTTTCCTGTTGCAGCTCCTTTAATTATTAGTAAAACAAAGGATTAAAAAAATTTTTTTTTTTCTCCCCAAACATCTGGGTTAAGCAAGAGCCCCCTTTGGTCTGTTTGCTGGCCTGGGGTGTAGGCTGGTTTTTATTCTGCGAGCTATTTTAGAAGGTGGGAGCGTCGCTGTAGAGCCGAGCAGCTGAATTCTAGTAGATGTGTAAAAATGAGGGTTTTTTTCCCTCGTGTTTCTGCTACTATTTTTTTTCTACTGCTATTTTTTTTTCTGCTACTACTATTTTTTTTCTACTACTGTTTGTGCTGCTCTTTCTTCCCTTGCCCTAATCCAGAGTTTGTGCCCATGTGTAAATACCCCTGGAGAGGCTGAGCAAAAATTTGCTAGGGACCAGGCGGGATGGAGACGAGCGCCATGGGACATGTGAAATGTCCTTTTCAGTATTTTTTAAGCATTCATTCTTGTGCTGAGAGATCCAAGCTTGTCGGAGAAGAAAAAAAATACTACTTTGAAAATAGGTATTTCTTTTATAGTTATATTCCTGTCTTGGATGCCAGTTTAAGATAACTTAGAGCTCTAACATTTTCATTTCTGGCTCTGCAGTTATTTTTCCTGGCCTGTTCTAGAGTTTAATGGATGCTGAACAACGTGAATTGCTGAGATTGCTCTGAGCAGCCCGTATTGAAAAGCAAACTCAGGCTTGCAGCTTGTAATAGACTTAATAGAAATGGAGATTGATGTGAGCTTCCTGATCTAGTTTTTAGTTAAACTACTGGGCTGTTTAGAGGATTGGAGAGAGGGGAAATGATGTCTCATTTGTTTCCCTTCTAAAAAGAAATAAAAATATTGATGAGAAGAATATTTTTTGCTGCATTCTCTAAAATGGAGTCTTTTCAGTTTTTTTTTTATATTTGAGAACTGCTTACAGCTGGTTTAGTGCCCACCTCTAACACTGTTTTTTTATCACTCATCTTCTGTATGCAAAGATTGAACCTAGTGGCAGGTTGCGCTTCATTAAATCGGGCTTATGGCAGGGGTCACGTTGCAGCAGCAGTCTTGGTTCAGGACCTGTTTAGTCCACAGTCCAAAATGGTCCTGAACCAGCAACCAGATTCTCATTTAGCTGGCGTGGAAAACTGGGAGGATTGATGAAAAAAGGATGTTCATTCAGCCTTATGTCCATTGTAACAATAGAACAAAAGCAGCAGCTTTTGGAAGGAATTAAGCTCTTTATGTAAATGCATATTCCAATTGCAAATAACGAAAATGATGCTCACGTTTAATGTTTGTTTCTTTTTTTCTGAATTAAGATCGGGTATCATCGGACCTGCTGTGATTGCTGGGAAGATGGTTTTTTTTTTTAATTCTCTAAGATTTGTTTATCTGACATTTTGTTTTGCAGTATTATGTGCCAAGAATCTCGCAAAGAAGGATTTCTTCAGTAAGTACCTCCCGATTGCTCTTTCTGCTCTTGATCAATCGGATTTATTTGTAAATTGTGGCTTACGGTCACCGCTCGATTTCTGCGCTTCATCTTTGCATGTTTCAAGAACGTTGCGTTATCGTACGAAGTTGCCTTGCCCTGAATTGTGCTGGAGCAGCAGAGATCTCAGGCTTGGGAAGGCCAAGAGGCTCCTAAATTCTGCTCGCAGGCTGCAGGTTGCTGCTCGCGATGCTCCGTGCGGGCGGCCGGGAGCATCCGTCCTGCAGCCAGGGCACGAGGGAAGTGTCCCATGTCCCAGTGCTGCAGGCTCATTGCTCCGCCAAGGACTGCTTAGAAGTGCCAACCCCAGCACGTGTAGTCACTTCAATGTGTGGAATCCACCAGTTTGCAAGCCTGGATTTCTAAAACCTTCTGCTATTGCCCACAGATACAAATCCGTATGGCAGAAGTACGTTACCCCTTATCTAGGAGCTCATTTCTGTATTTTGGTTTTACTAAAATACTTTTAGCCTAGTAGCAACTTTACTGTCATTTGGAGTAATCCTTTCCCCTTCCCCAGAAGCTCATGATAGGATTAACGTGAAAGAAACAAACAACAAAAAGAAGAAATATCCTATTTTCCTTTCCCTTTCCCTTCCACAGGACTTCCTGACCCATTTGCAAAAATAGTTGTTGATGGATCAGGTCAGTGCCATTCAACTGACACTGTGAAGAACACATTGGACCCCAAATGGAACCAGCATTATGATCTGTGAGTTGTTCATTTAACCATAAATAAAAATATTCCAGAGAGTTAGGTAGCAAATGAAATGCCAAGGTAGCAAAATCACATTTGCTGAGAACACTTGGTTTCTGCAGTAACAAAAATTTACCTGCACATGACCAGGTACCTGTCTTGTTTATAGAAGCACCTCTTTGCATGTTAGGTGCAGCTGGTTAGTACAACCTCTACTGGAGCAGGGAAGTCAGGCTGCTAATATATACTGCCTTCGTTGTATTGATTTATTTTCTTCAAAATATTGTAAACAAATTTCAAAAAGTTTTAGCTCATGAACCACACAACTTTTAACGAGGCTGTCTGTGGTTAGCTAGTGCTGCAGCAATATCTATTTTACATGCTGTGTGTAGCACTGTAATTCGTTAATAACACCAATTCGGACTTGAGCACTTCTTTATTTAAAATTGCTCAGCATCACCAGTGTACTAAAATGGATCAGATTTTTTACCAAGTCAAACCTAAATAGTGTAGATTAAAAGAGTTGCTTTTTTCCTTTTTTTTTTTTTTTTTTCCTAAAGTTGATCTTCTAATGTATGTTGTTCTAGATACGTTGGGAAAACCGATTCCATAACCATCAGTGTATGGAACCATAAAAAAATCCACAAGAAGCAGGGAGCTGGCTTCCTGGGGTGCGTCCGACTCCTCTCCAACGCCATCAGCAGGCTAAAAGATACTGGATGTAAGAGCAGTTCCTACCTGACACAGTCAGCCAGGATCTGTAGTGCCATGTATTTATTTGAGCAGGGAAGAGTATTCTTCCCACCCTTCCCATGTTTTCTTGACGTTTCCAATTTTCATTTGCAGACCAGCGTTTGGATCTATGCAAACTAAACCCCACAGATACTGATGCTGTGCGAGGCCAAATAGTGGGTAAGAATATAGGTTAAACATTCATCATATTAGGTATTTATGCAGTTCAGAAAAATGCAATATTAAAAACAAAAAACCTTTCTGCAGTCAGTTCTTGTTCCATACACCTTTCCAGTAATGTCCTGTTCATGTCATGGGACTAAATTACATTGCCTGAAAATTTTTGTCATACTGCTGTATAGGAGTTGGGTTTCTCTCTGCTGATAATTGGAAATGATACGAGAAAGCAGGAGTGATTTTGGCCAGGCTTCTAATGCAGCTTTGGATTGGAGGATGTTCATGTAGCGCTAATGCTGTTTATTTAGGCCAAGCTGACCATGTTACCTGTGTAATGACACCCGGAGGCATTTTGCAAGTTGCTTTATTCTTGAACTTCTTTTTATTCTTTTTATTTTTCCATTCTTGATCTTTGACTTGCGTAGCCTATATGACTCCAGCAAGGTTTTGTCACTGTTGGCACTGCTTGTGATATCCCTAATTTACCTCACTGAAAAATAGCTCTTTTCAGTAGAGAGCTATATGCATGTGCTTGGCCAAACCCAAATTGTCACCACAATGGTGACGCCTAGTGGTGAATAATTTTAGGGTTACTTTTCTGGATCCACGTGAAATACCCATGTAGAATCCTGGCATATTTGGTAATTTCCAGAAAAGACTCTGAATTTTGGTATTGGTGATGCCCATACTTTCTATTCCCCCATGCTTTAATGAAAAATGCTCTGTGGCTATAAAGGGGACAGCAGATAAACGATCTGCTGTCACGCATAGCTTATAGTGTTCCTTAATATTTCATCTTATATGATTATTGGTGGGCTTTGGTTTATTTTTAAGGCGTATTCATTCTTTTCCTATTAATTTTGGTTTATTTTTTTCTTCTTTCAGTCAGTTTACAGACGCGGGACAGGATAGGCACAGGAGGTTCTGTAGTAGATTGCCGGGGGCTTTTGGAGAATGAAGGGTAAGGATTGCTTTCTTTGCACTTGATTAGAGGAAAAAAAGAGTTTATAAAGGTTTTTATATATATACATATATATATATAATATATACATATATATATATATATATATATAAGATAGCAATGAAATGAACACAAGAGAAATGTTTAACATCAGTGTGACTAATATATCTTGTCTGGGAGTATGTAACAGATATTGAGGTTATGCTGGATACTTGTCTGAAAAATGGTATATGGATAAATTAAACTAGGTAGGACTTGATATTTTTTGTGCCAGTGCTTCTAGAATTGGTACAGCCAAGAAATTGAAGACATAAAAGTGTACAGCTTATACAAGTGTGTAGAATATAAAAGTATCAGAAGGAGGCATATCTTGTGTTAAAAGCTGCTGTACTTGCAGTAATGGAGAGAGAGAAAACTTGCTACTTCTGCATTCCCTTCTCTGTGATGGAAACTCTTGAAGTTTCTCTCTTTTCAGAACGGTTTATGAAGACTCCGGACCGGGAAGGCCGCTGAGCTGTTTCATGGAGGAGCCGGCGCCGTACACGGACACGACCGGGGCCGCGGGCGGGGGGAACTGTCGCTTTGTGGAATCCCCCAGCCAAGACCAGAGGCTCCAGGCCCAGCGTCTGCGCACGCCTGAGGTCCGAGGCCACGCACAGACCCCTCAGAACAGGCCGCACGGCCACCAGTCGCCTGACCTCCCGGAAGGCTATGGTAAGAGTTTTCCAGCACTGCACCATTTGTTCACGTTTTTCCAAGGGCTTCCAAGAAAAAAAATCTCTCTTTTTAATACCTAGGTGTGGTTTACTTGTTAAAACATGCAGTATTGATGCACCTGTAATAGCCTGCTATTTGGGAAAGGAGTTAAGCGGTGCAGATGTAAGTTTGAGACTGGCTAATTAGCAGCTGGCTACTCCAGGATGTGCTGAGAGGTTGATGGTAAATTAAACATGAGTTTGTGCTGTGATGCTGTTATAGAAAATTCACTGCTAATCTTGGCTGCGTATCCAGGGAGAGCGAATGTAAAGAGCTCTTTAAACTAGAGCAGTAATGCATGTAAAGAGCTCTTTAAACTAGAGCAGTAATGCTATTTTTTCCTTCCCCCTTGGCATGTCATGTAGGTTTGAGTCCACATTTGAGGAAAGAGCAGGAAAATAAAAAAGCAACAAGGAAGCTGGTAGTGTGGAAGAAGATTAAGGAGGATAAGATTAAGAAAAAAAAATCTTGGGAAAGAGCATGCCACATCTAGGAGTAAAGAAATCAAGAACTGAGTTTTGGGTTGCTTCAAAATCTAAAAGTAGAAATACAGATTAAAACATTGAATACAAATTTGAACATATTGATATTAGATTTGAGTTGCCAAAAAAATTGATCCATACAGTCAAGTGTGTGAAGGACATAAGTGTTTAAGGCCAAAGTAGCCCACACTGCAGGAGATCAGATGGGGTAGCTCAAGTATTTTCTCCTAGCTCTGACAAAATAAGATGCTAATGGACTTAAATAAACTGTTTATTCCTTTTTTTTTTTTTTTTTTTTACAGATTTGTAATTTACCATATCTTTCTTCCCTTTTGTAGAACAAAGGACAACGGTACAGGGACAGGTTTATTTTTTGCACACACAGACTGGAGTTAGCACTTGGCATGACCCCAGGATACCACGGTATGTATTTATAGTTCCAGAGCAGGTATCTTTTTTATGTATTGCAGTAAGCTGAATCTTTAAAAGGAAAAATCGATGAAATGGCTTGTCTAAATGTAAAGGAAGTGATACCAGCAATGGAATAATTTTGAATCTCTTTAGTTAGCTTTTCACCAAACATTAAGGATTACTCTTGCTTGAAAGAAAAACATTTACTTGTGAATCATAGAGAAACAACAACAACAACAAAACATAGCCCTTCCGGAGATCCCGTTTTTCAAATTCCTTGTCAAATCTTGAGGTGACTTTATTTTTGATAAAGTTGATCTTTCTGATTCTGACCTAAAATGTTTGTGCGTGAGAACAGTGAGAACTGCAAACTGGAGGAAAACGTGACTACTACCTTGAGATCATTGTTTCCTGAATACTGAACTGGTAACTTCAAAAATGCCCACTGCTTTAAAAGAGCCCACTTGTATAGAAGCAGCAGTTACTCGTCATCCTAAAACCCGGAATAGTGTTATGGACCAATGATTTGAGTTAGAAAGATTTGAATCCTCTGCATGATTTTATGCAGCAAAGCCTCTTTAAAACTGAATGTGCAGGTAATCGGTTCACTGTGCCCATGGTCTGGTTGCTTTCCTTGAGCAGAACTGAACCTGTGCTGTTGCATTGGGCCACCTGCATGCCAGATTCAGGAGAAAAACACAAAGTTTGAAACTCTTCAGCTTCTGCTCTGTGTATTATTGATTAATGGGGTACAGGATACGAGCAAAACGATAATGAAGCAGTGTAGGATAGACCATTGATGTAACTGCAGGATGTGCAGGGAT
This sequence comes from Tinamus guttatus, assembly GCF_059628265.1. Classification (NCBI taxonomy): domain Eukaryota; kingdom Metazoa; phylum Chordata; class Aves; order Tinamiformes; family Tinamidae; genus Tinamus; species Tinamus guttatus. The sequence continues at coordinate 1,131,184 of NW_028288825.1, read as the reverse complement.
ATGAAAGATAAGTTTGTAGAGAGAACAAGTCACTGGTGTTAGATTAGCTGATGTAGCCAAGAAGAAATGACGATGCCCTTTCTTTGGGTCACTTTTGTCAGCTCTGTGTGCCCAAAACCTTGTCTCTTCTTCCAGTTATGCCAGTTGGCCTAATAAGAAGTATTGATTCTTCTCACTACATATGTAAGAGTTTAGAGCCAAGCTCTCAGGATCAGGAACATTAAGCGATGCAGCACGGGTCCCAGGTAGCACTGTCTTGCTTTAGTCAAAGGTGGTTTCCTCTCCCATCAGTTTGCAGGAGGAAAAAATACTTTTTTGCAGTGCAAAAAAATAACCTTGGCAATTTAGCACAGATATAGGTTAAAACTTGATGTAATAAGATGTCTAAAGTACTTTCAGATGCACAGCTGATTGAAACAAATGGTTACAATCATAATCTCCTTTTAAGCAGCCTAACAAGGCCGTCTGTCTCCCTGCATATTCCTTGCAGCTTGTACTGCCTCTGACATTGATGAAGCCTTTGGTGTACAAGTGTTTTCTACCTCTTGTAAAGCCTCTCAGTTTACTGTTTTATGCTGATGTTGAGTAGTTTCATTTAGGTAAGAAAATGTATAGAGTAGCATTTTCCACCCTGGATAACAGATGAAGCCAGTGTCAGCTGTCTAGAGAAAATTTCACTTAACAACAACACTTTTTCTGTCTAACCCATAACCTGAGACCTTAAGCGTCTGAAATTCCCTAAGTGTAAATATGTCCTGTGTATTGAATTCAAACACTAACTGAAAGTAAGTGAATACCTTTAATAGCACTTCTGAAGAATGATTCTTAAAACTATCTAGCATGATAGGGTTGAACACATCAATGCTTACCCTGAAGGATTTGCCAGTCAAAAAGTTAGGATTCTGACCTTGCTAACTGGAGATGGGGTTTTTGTTGTGTCTCTTTAGTTTGTTTTTCTTTTCACATGCTCTTACCATGTGGTCATCTTGGTTTTTCATGTCTTAGCTGCATAGACAGCTAAGCAGTTGCATGGCCAGTGGTTGATGCAGAGGCCTTGATTTCTTAATTGTTCAGTTTTGTGTATGTAGATCACATTTGTGCTAAAGGGAATTTTTGTGTGAAATCTTTGATATGTAAAATTGTCTTTTCCTCCTTTTACAGCCATGATGCATATTGAGCTGTATGGCTTTAATGTTTTCAAAGACAGTGCTCTGCAGTTTTATCATCTTCTTATCCATTTACAGTGCATGCGTAGGGAGTTGTACTGCTTAGACTGAGGATTTTAAAAGATAGCATAAAAATAGCTCTTCTGTCCTTCCTCCTAAGCCTTTCATAGCCTAGAATCACACAGCACCAAATTCACTCCACCAATCCCCTGAATAAGTTGGTTTTATCTAGCTTCAAGAGTGCTTTAAGCTTTTATTTGCTTTTCTCCTTAGAGACCTTAACAGTGTGAATTGTGATGAACTTGGACCTCTGCCTCCAGGCTGGGAAGTTAGAAGTACAGTTTCAGGAAGAATATATTTTGTAGATCATAATAACAGAACCACACAATTCACAGATCCAAGACTACATCACATCATGAAGTAAGGACCTTGCATGATAAATAATTCATCACAAATATGGATTCTTAAACTGTTTAATTTTATCTAATTTTAAGTGCATTTTGGGAGTTGTGAGGGGTTGGAATGGGGTTGTAAGGATCTGGGGGAATGGACACATCTGGATGGGTCCCTGGGTAGGTCTAGTGAGGCTTTGAGCCTCAGTCTCCTGTGCTGGCTGCAGCTGACCTGCCTGCCTTTGCACAGGCTCTTCAAAACTGTTTTTACTGTGCTTTGCAGAGCTCTGGTGTAGGGAAGGACTTGTTTATCTCCACACAGGACAGGACTTAAGCTGGTTCCACTAAATTTCTGTGATCTGTGTTGGATCTAATATGTTGTTCTGGAGCCCAGATGCAGGGCTGTGAGGTAGAGGCTCTGCCAGATGGTTCAGCACAGGCCTCTTGGCTTCGCAGCTGAGCTTTGTGCTAGCTCTGCTAGACCCGAACTGCCTTCATGCTGCAGATCAGAGGAGCGTGAAGCCACCCGGAGCCTGGTGCTCTGCCCAGCCAGCCTGGCTGCAGCGGGGTTTGGGAAGCCCAAGCTCTGTATCGTGCAGAGGCAGCTGAACACAGCAGAGCTGAGCCTGGAAGCAGCCTGAGCTCAGCCTTGACTTGATCCGAGTAGTCTCTGCTTGACGCCAGCTGGGGAATCTCCGGTTCTAACAAATAATTGATCCAATCCAAATATAGCACTGATAGATAGGGGTAAATGAATGCATAAAGCCGTAACTATGTGAGACAAGCATTCCTTTCACTCTTAATAGCTGTAGATACAATATGCATTACTCTGTCACGAGTCCTCTGCCTTATTTTTGCATGGAGCTGAAATAAAATTCATAGTGGTTGTTAGATTATTGCTATTTATAAAGCTGCTCTTCCGTCAGAGAGCTTTTTTCATGTTACGCTCCTGAAAGTTGTCTCCACGTTGGAGAAATACCCCAGCGGTTTCAATTACTGCTCAGTCAGCATTTGGTGACCATGCTCTGCAGTAACCAAGAGCGTCTTCCGACTGTGTATTGCCACATAAAAGCCAAGCTGGGAATTGTTGAGACTTCCTTGGCTTGTGCAAACGTCTGTATTCCTTCCGTCTCTGTCTGAAAGGTAATGATGGTATAGAAGTTACCCAGCTTAATTCTGTATTTCACCCCAAGTGCTTCAGAAGGAGTTTATATAATTCTTTCCATCACTTTTTTAATACCTGTCTTATTTTACTTCTAAAATAAACATTTTAATTCATTTAACTCATTTTCCTTCAAAGCCATCAATGCCAGCTCAAAGAGCCCAGCCAGCAGCCTCTGCCAGCACCGAGCGAGGGCTCACTAGAGGACGGCGAGGAGCTGCCTGCACAGAGATACGAAAGAGACTTGGTGCAAAAACTGAAGGTTCTTAGACATGAGCTCTCCCTTCAGCAGCCACAAGCTGGTCACTGCCGCATTGAAGTGTCCAGAGAGGAGATATTTGAGGTATTTGACTGGCATATGGCTAGGAATAGTAGCATTTGCCCCTTCTGAGATAAGTAAATCTGACTTCTGATTATAGCAGCTATTAACATAGGTGTTTTGTTACCCTCAAACACATAGGTAGATCAAAAATTGTTGCCCAAGCAGGCTTTTCAAGCATAATTTAGAGAAAAAGTAAGAGTAAGGAAAAAGTTAATTTCTCTGTGTTCAGGCACTGAATACAGAATGCTGTGGGACTAAAGCCTGTGTGTATATATGTATATATATCCTTTCCGAGTGTTTATTTTCTAAAGTTTCTGTGCCCGAAATAAGGACAGCTACATTGCATAAACTTTTCATGGTTTTGTTGTTAAGTTTGAATGTTTTTTTTTCTCATTTAGAAAGGGCAGCATATGAGAATTTAGATAGAAGGGCATCTGGTTGGTTGTTATTACCACTTCTGCATTTAGGCATGTAAAGGTAATTGTAACTGAGAATTCTGCTGTTCTCGGGAATGGATTATTTCCAGTAAACTTTTATAGCAAAATGGAATTAAAGATATCACCTAATGTTACAGAGGTGTTGCTGCAACCTAGATTAGCACTTTAGCCAGATAAATAATTGTTTTTTATTTGAGTAACAATATGTATTATTACACAGACTTGATTGGAAGGAAATAAAATGTCTAATTTGTAACAATATGCATATATAGGAATCCTACCGTCAGATAATGAAGATGAGGCCGAAAGATTTGAAGAAGAGGCTTATGGTAAAATTTCGAGGCGAGGAGGGCCTGGATTATGGAGGAGTAGCAAGGTAAGATCTGATTTGTGCCTCCAAAATTGTTTTAACTGTAAAACTGCCCTTAAAGTGGCCTATAGCTTTTGTAATTTGTGATCTAGTTTATCAAGAGGGTCTTGGGTTCAGTCTTCATTTTCTAATATTCATTTTCTAATATTTTCTAAAATTTCTAATTGGAAGGTGGAAGGATGTGACTTAAAATGTGTCTCGCAGCCCTCTTGGTGTCAAAAGCTCATACCAAATGTTTTTATATACCTTGGATTTGGGAGTGTTATTGGTTGGAATTAAAGTTGCCCTGTATTTAGCACCATTGTGCACTCAGAGAATGCAGAAGGCTTGTTCAGGATGTGGTATTGATCTTATTGCAGAAAATGCAGGTCTCAGCAACAGGATCTTGTTTCACAGCTGAAAGTGTGAGCAGCTCGAACTGTGAGCATATAGTAAAAAGTAAATCCCAGTGGAAGTTTGGTTGGATTCACTGTCGGATTTCCATCAAAAGATTTTCAAAATGAGAAAGGTTCCTTTTTGTTTTCAGATCTGTGATCTGTTGGAACAGGAGTGGAGACAAACTAATCCTAAACAAAGTTTAAAATATTGAAAACCTTTCTTCCTCTTAAAATAATTATAATCCCCTAGGAGTTGCATCAGATCCAACAACAGCTCTAGACTGAAATACCACCACCACCAAAACCCTGCTCTTTAGAGCAGTTCAGGTGCATCTCGTAAATTCGCTGGGTGATTTCCCAAATCCACAACAGCTGCATTGCCAGGCTAGACATCTTGCTGAAACTCATCTCTGGACAAAGGAAAGAAGTTGAATCCCTGTGAGGTGCCTTACCCAGGGCAACCCGGAGTGTCTCTGCTGTTAACATCCTTACTGCCCTGATGGCTTTGCTAATTGCCCATCTGGGGCAACAGGCTGTTTAAATCAGGACAGCTCCATTTGAAAGCACCGAAGTTCCTAGTTCTCAGAGCATTGCATTGCACTCCTTGCATTGGCTTTCCTTGACAAACTTCAGTAATAAAGGGGAGATGGATACAGCTTCAATTCCATTCCTGTCCATGGATATTACTGAGCTCAGAGAACATACCTGACTGCTAATGGGTTTGGTCTCTCAGGCCCTTTTGGCCTCATTAGTTACAGAGATTCTCTAGTCATTGAGCATTTTCTGAAAAATGGCTTTTTTTTAAAGACCTCTCCAATGTTTGGACTAGCTTTAATCAACAGAGAGGTTTTTGTTTGTTTTAATAATCCGTTTAGTATAAAGGTTGCAGAGGAGCAGATCTCTTGCACTCTAAATATCTGAATTCTGTACAAAGTCAAGGCTTTTAGAAAAAAGATCTTGTTCGCCCTTAATTTGTTTTTTGTTAAGCAGGTCTCTCCTAACATTCAGGGTAGGGGCTGCAATTTAAGGCAATACAACGTTATTTTATTTGCAAAGAATAATTCATGTAAACTGCTGACCATATTGGTGGTTCACAATAATTGTGTTGTCTGACACATCAGTGAAATTTGCATCATTCTAAAATACTGCTTTTTTGGCAGAGAATGGTTGTATTTACTGTGCCATGAAATGTTGAATCCCTATTATGGGCTCTTCCAGTACTCCACAGATAATATTTACATGCTGCAAATCAATCCAGACTCTTCTATTAATCCCGTAAGTATTGACTTCTGAGCAATGTACCTGCTTTAACAGAGGTTCTGTGCAATCCTCTTTGCTCCAGCTGTTCTTCCATTACAGGAGAGTAAACAGACATTGAAGTGCAGTAAGATGTGCTAATGAATCCTCTATTGATGTAGCACAGAGTAGAAGGTTTGGAGTTTCTCTTCTTACTGGAGGATTTGTATCAATGCAGACCCTAGGAAGCAGCAGCAATTCTATAGTAGTGCAGCTGGATTTTTTCAGCTGGATTTTTTTCAACTGGATTTTTTTCAGAGCTCATTAATTTGCTCTGCAAAATGGGAGGATAAATTGGGGGAATCTTGACCATAGCACTTAAACTGATTTTTGAAAACTGAAGCATAGAAACAGCATTAAAGGCATGTGATTGAAAGAAGCATGTGGCCTGCTGCTTCTAGAGTAAATTACAGAAAATAAAATATTTTCTGTAAAAGTGGTTAAAAAAAAATCTGAGTGGTTAAACAAAGAATAAATTGCTTATTTGTTTGCATTGACCTGTCTTCTTGGATTGCCTGGGTTTTTCTCTTCCTGAGTTTGACCTCTTGGAAGGTCTCGAGGACCTGCATCCAATATATTAGCTAGCTAATGCACAGACATTTTTTTGAGGTGTTTAATCATTAAATGCTCCTCGCTATGTTGTGAGGAGGAATTGTGGCTCCCGGTGCCCAGAGGATTGCAGGTACTTGCAGATACAGCCACAAGATGTCAGTGTCGGAGTGTCTCCTCGGTGCATGATCCTCTCCCCTCTCTTTCCACAGGACCATTTGTCTTATTTCCATTTTGTTGGTCGGATAATGGGTTTGGCTGTGTTCCATGGACACTATATCAACGGGGGGTTCACGGTTCCCTTTTACAAACAGCTTCTGGGGAAACCCATTCAGCTCTCTGATCTGGAATCCGTTGACCCAGAATTACACAAAAGTCTAGTTTGGATTTTGTAAGTACTGTATTTATCAATTCCTAGCTATAGAGGAGATGGGGTTAGAGTATGTGGCAGCAGTGAGACAGTGCTGTGAAGAGAATGTTTGCAGAAATCTTGCAATGGGGTAGATCTGTACGAAATCACTGGACTATTATTTCTGTGCTAAAAAAGTCCAAGGTACTTGAGGAAAAGTTCTTTTATAAATGGAGCTATTTGTTAGCCCTCTTTGCTGTAAAGTAGATACTAAATCAGTAAGTGTTGCATGGGTGTGGTGGAATGTCCCCCCCTCAAAATCCAAACCCAGGACAAAATTCCAAGGAAATATGGCCATGTTCAAAGAGAAATGATGCAGGTCAGGCACCAACTTTGATTAAAATGAAAATAAATAGAATTAGTCTGGGCTGCTCTAAAACTATACTACTCAGAACAAGATTTGGCATTCAGGGTATGTTTGCAAGGTTTTACTTTTGGTTTGCAATATCATCATTTTTTTTCCCTAAAAGCAGTTTTAATTTTGGCCTTTAATGTTATTATTGCTGCTAAAGTTTTTTAAGTGATGAATTTACCTGGTAGCAAATCGGCTTATTGCTGTATGTGTGTGTGTAGATAGCGCTGAATTAATTCTTTATGAGCAGTGCATAATACCACGATTAGAAAAAGAAAAAAAGAAAAAAACACAAAAAACATTACATGTGTTTGAACTCTTCAAAATGTATTAAACTATACAAAAAATAGTGATTGTAGAATCATTCTTTTAGTGGTTGGGAGAATTGTAGCTGGTTAGCTACTGGGTTCATTCCAAAGACTAAGCATTCATGTAACAAATTGCCTGGATGACTATTCAGATTGATCTAAATATCAAAAATAAAAGGTTTATTTTCTGTCTTTTCATTGCCAGAGAGAATGATATCACCCCAGTTTTGGACCATACTTTTTGTGTGGAGCACAACGCCTTTGGGAGGATTTTGCAGCATGAACTCAAACCAAATGGCAGGAATATTCCAGTGACAGAAGAGAACAAGAAAGAATATGTCAGGTATTGCAGAGTGGAAAAAATATTCTGCAAACGTAGTGGAAAGAAGGTAGCGAGCAGATTATTATTTTTTTAATACAGTGGAATTAATGAAATCTGTATTTCAGAAGGAAATACCTGACTCAGGAATTACATGACTATTCTCACACAACAGACTGCTGTAAGACCTGGGAAGATTATTTTAAATTGTGATTTTTTTTTCCTTTGCTTTTCTGTTGATGGTGCAAGAATTAACTGTTGATGGAAAAAAGAACTAGTAAGCACTTCTTATAAACCAAAATGTATATATTAAGCCTAGCTCTTCTGTAAAATAGGTATTTTCCAACTTTGATATTAAAAAAAAAAAAGTCCAAGCCCATCTATCTCATTACCCCTACTTATTTTTTATTTTCTAGGCTGTATGTAAACTGGCGATTTATGAGAGGAATAGAGGCACAGTTCCTGGCTCTGCAGAAGGGTTTTAATGAACTTATTCCTCAACATCTGCTAAAGCCTTTTGACCAGAAGGAACTCGAGGTATGTACTTCATTCAGGTAGAAGACTATTTTGTGATCTGTATGACCGGTAATCAAGAGCTGATCAACAACCCAAGTTATTACAGTTTATATACCAAAGTGGTTAGGTGTATGGACTCATGGCCACCCTTTCAGCTATTTTATCTGGGAGAGAGGTTGCAGCAGTATGTCCTGTCTATGTCAGAGCCTCTAATGTGGGTGCAAACTGCTCAGTAGTTGTTGTCTGTTATGGTACAACAAACCAAAACTCTTTTGGGATAAACTAAGTGGGATTTGGTGGTAGTTGGGATTGGCACCTCCAGAGAAGCCTGTGTGGGGGAAATGCTGCTGTGCGTAGCTTGGTAGAGGCCACTCTGTCTTCCAGATCTGTACCCTCACAAAGACACATTATACTACATATAGATTGGTATGTATACAAAGCTGTACTTTTCAGTTAAGATAGATTTTAAAACCAGGCCTTTCAGGAACTTTTGATTCTAATTTCCTGGGAAAATTTATATTCTGTTAAGTGTACTCCTCTGCCAAAGTTTCATTTCAGTTTAACTGGAGAGAGTTACCTCTTGTGCTGAGCTGTTCTTCAGCATTTCTGTGAACCATAAAGGAGGTTAAAGTGTGCAAAGAATGTTACACTTCATTAAAGAGTTTGATGTATGTTATTATAGCAGCAAACCTGAAATGACTTTGAATGTTAAAACTTTTTTTTAATCCTTTAACAGCTCATCATAGGCGGCCTGGATAAGATAGACCTGAACGACTGGAAGTCAAACACACGTCTAAAGCACTGCATGGCAGATAGCAATATTGTAAAGTGGTTCTGGCAAGCGGTGGAAACGTTTGATGAGGAAAGAAGGGCCAGGCTCTTGCAGTTTGTGACGGGCTCGACACGTGTCCCACTTCAAGGTTTCAAGGCTTTACAAGGTGACTGACGAGGAGGCCGAGTTAATCCGCAGTGGAAGAAAGTGATAAAAATTGTGTGCTATTTACTAGACCCGAGCAGAATATCAGTGTGTTGCTGGATAAGCCAGTTGCTTAGTGTTTTTGATCCCAAGAGCAGCTTTACATTTGTCAGCAGCTCTCCTGGCGAGGAACACTTTAGCTCATGTCACTATGTGAGCTGGCAAATCTGTCATCACGTAGCACTTTGCCTGGTGTCAATATTAGCACATCAGTCTCTTACAATGGTGGGGACTGATGTTGTTAAAATCATTGCATGTAAGTGCACGCAGGTTTATAGAGCTGACCAAACAATTTTCTTGCACATGAAAATTGTACTGCATTATTTGGCAACAAACCTTTAGACTCTATAACAAGTTCCCCAAAAAATGTGATCTTGCCATCAGAAAAGCTGGCGGTGTCCAAGGCTGTTGTGATTCTCCTGATAATGCTCTGTCTGGCTCACGATCAACTTGATCTTGCAGATTAAGATATATAATTCTGTTTTACAAGGGAGGCTGCTTTGACTGAAGTCTCCTCTTTTCTGAAGGGGCAGCTTTGTTAACATAAACCCTGGCTGATTTCCAAACTGTAATCTGCAAGCTCTTTGTCATCAGCAGCCCCCCACTTCTGTCATCCCTTCATCAGCTCCAAAGCTGATACACACATTTGGCTGTGGCATACTTGTATTTGCAGCTGGGGCTGTAATTTCCTCTCGTGTTTTTATAAGTAGCAAATTCCATGTGCATGGATGGTGTTTCGCTGAAGTGCATTAACTAGAATGTCTGTCTGTAAGGTTCTACAGGCGCTGCAGGACCCAGACTGTTTACCATCCATTTAATAGATGCAAACACAGACAACCTTCCGAAGGCCCACACTTGGTAAGATGAAAACACTCTGCACATCAGAGCTTGCTTTCCTTTCGCCTTGCTTTAAAGTACACTCAACTCCGTTGATCCTGGTTATGGATTAACTGGGTTAGGAGTATAATCCAAGTGGACTCTGCTAGCTGTGCTCTGCAGGTAGCAGTGTAATTAACTTCTCTTCTTGTAGTTCGATTTGGCTTCTGTGTTATCTGTGGTTTTGGCCTATCCCAAGGTTGATTATTTTGGATAACGAGGCGTTTGCACAGGATGTGTTTCCACGTGTTCCAGAATTGACCAATAAATGACTTCTAGCAATGTGAAGCGCATAAAAATGTCATCATACTGTTGCATCCAGGATGATGAAAAATAGCTTTCAGATTTAGCATTTAGGAAAGGTGGGTTATTGGTAGAGTATAAGCACAGAATTAAGTTCCTGTAGATCTGACACATTCCAGCAGGGACAGGAAACCGCTTCAGTAGAGGCACAAATTTTCTGTGGGCAGAGGAGGCAGCAGGTCTAGCTGATCTGCCCTCCCTCCTTCCCTCGAGCCCCCAAACGCAGCCCTTGTGCGTTCCAGCTGCCTCAACGGGCTGTTTTAGCTGGTCTCCTTTGGCCATGAAGGTGGCTCGTGCTCTCTTTGCCAACGATTCTACAAGTTTTATCTGCATGTAGCCCATGTAAATCGCCTTTTCCAGAGACATTTTAGACTCATCTGCTGCAATGTGCTGTTGTTTTGCCTCCAGCTTTAACCGGATTGACATTCCGCCTTACGAGTCGTACGAGAAGCTTTACGAGAAGCTGTTGACAGCTGTGGAAGAGACATGTGGGTTTGCCGTGGAGTGAAAAAGCAACCAAAGGAAACAGATGCTAGCTCATGGACCACCAAATCAAAAGCTAGAAGCAGCTTGCTGTGAACTTCCTGCTAAGCTGTCTGAAGCGTCGGAGCTCTAGACAACTTAGGGACGGGGTTGTCTCCCTTCCGTTGTTGGTGGATGAGGGTGGGGGTAGGGGCTTTTGTTGGTGGTTTCCAACTGTCTTTTCTCCCCTTTGTTACAATAACCCCTTCCGCCTTCCTCCATCCCCCATAAAAAGAAATGCAGCCAAGTTCAGCATTTGGCCTTGGTTACACAGGATATTCTGCTAGATTTGTAACACATATTGTGATAGGGTCAGTGACCTGTGGGTTTTTTTTTTAATAGGAGAATCAAAGCGTAGATGAGAATGAGCTTGATTTGTGGAGGACCTGCAGCTGGTGTAGGTGAACGGGGCCGGTTTGTCTTAAATCAAGCTTGAGCCCTCGTAGAGTTCAGCAAGTGCTGCGTGGCTGACTGGCACTAGAGTTCACATTGCACATTTTAAACACCCGTTTAAAAAGTAAATGTCTAGCAGAAAATAACTCCATGTAACATTTAACTGAAAGGCAAAGAAATGACGTTCTGCCTTAGCAGGAAGCTCCCAGTGAAAACTGTGGCTCACATTAAGAAAAGTGAAGGAATCTGGGACAGCTTAAATGGTGTTGTATGGTTTCTTTTTGGTTGTCCTGGTTAAATTCTAATTGTTTTGCACATGAAAACAATATTTCCTCCTGCAGATTTGCTTTCCGTGGTTTGTTCATATTTAAGTACCTTGCAGACAAGCCTTTTAAGGAGGAGTCAAAGGACAAAATTAATTCAATCCCAAAGCTGTGATTTCTGTGCCACTGTTTTATCTGAGATGTGTTTGTGTGATTTGAAATTCCAAGACTCTCGTGGAAATTGCTAAAAGCAAAGTTAACAGAACAAAATTCTGTTCTGAAGTTTGGGTCTTGGAAAAGGTTTATTTGGAGGATAATGTAAAAGGCTAACTATATAGCGAGTACATTTAAAATGTAATGTAAAGCTATTGGAAGGACTTATGACTTCAGTTCCTTAGGGATCAAGATTTTTCGAGAGCCACATAAGGCTCTTTTTTCAAATATCTGAAACTAATATTAAGAGGTTTGTTCTCTAACACATTGCTAAAATGACTTCCCAGGGGAAACAAAAGCAAATCAAATACCTGAATCACTAACAATTTCTTCCAGTTTGCACACCATGATAAGACAGTATTTTAATAAATAACACGACTTTAGAAAGACCCAGTTATCTATCAAACATGTCTAAACTTAAGTAAAGCAGACTTGGTTGTATAGGCTGTTTCTTCTTTGGCAGGCCTGATTTTTAGAGAGACTCATTACTGAAACATTTAACAGATGTTATGTTTATGGAATAGTGCATCGAAATTCAGCTGTGGGTAAGAGATTGTTCTTAGAAGATGTCTACTGGAATACTTCTATTTTGTCTTTTTTTAATTGAATTTGATAATAGCTTTAAACTGTGATAGGACAGAAAGTTAGATACTTGTCAAAATCCTGGCATCTTTCTCTTTTTGTTTTTCCATTGACCATGATTCCTGTGATTTGATGTTGGGAGCGAGGATTGCATTGGAGGTATAAAATTGTACCATATTGTGAGATTTGCACAGGGTGGCTAAAGATGCTTATACTGCAAAACTAAACAGGAGAGACTTATTTAGACCCGTGTTCTGTAGGAATCTTCTGGCACTTGGGGACCAGTTTCTGCAGCCCTGGTTATTGGGACGGAAAGGAAATTGTGCGACTCTGCTGCAGCAAAGAGGGAAAATGCAGCTGTCTGCAGGCGACCGTCTGTGCGGTGTTGGGCTGAGGAGTCAAATTCCCCTTGTCCCGGCTTTTCAAAACGGCTGCAAAGTCTCAACTGTTCATAGAGTGCACCTAATCCTTTCAGTACATTTGAATGTGCAATAAACCAGTCAGATAGGAAGAATCCGAAATGGATTATCACCCAAAAGTGTGTTTTTTTCCTCTTCACGCAGGCTTATGTGGAATTTTTGCTAAAGGAGTTTAGAAAACAAATACTGAAACCCACCACTAACAAAAATCCTATCGCACAAGCTCGACGTGCAGCGCAACTGGCTCTGTAAAAAGCAAGCGAGGTAAAGGTAAAGAAAAGCCTTTGATTCTGAGATCTATAGGTCAAGTAGCTCTATGTCAATGACCCAGTTGACATAAGATAGTCCCTAATGTCTTTGCTAGGTCAGTGTTTTGTTGAATGCACAAAATAAGAATAGGCAAGGATTGTTGTTTTGAAAAGTCCGTATGTTTTTTGCTGTATTGAAAAGCCCTTGTCAAGGTACCTCCTCCATGCTGACAGTAACGAGAGTAGGGCACCGTCTTTTTAATTACTTTAGTTCTCTTTTAAATGGCTTCACCACTTCTCCCATCGTGTTGTCTTTGCAATTTTGTGCCACTTCAGTGATGATGAAGACATTTTTTGTATTCTGTACGTGCATTTGAGGCAGGCCTTAAAGCTGGTTGGATGGACGGAGAAAATAAAGAAGCGAGGTAGTATGGGTTTAAGTGATAATTTGTTCTTCTCACAACTGGTTTCAAGGAGAAGGACAAAACGCAAGCGAGCGCTCGCCAGGCTGGAGACGCCGATTCCCCGAGGTTTCGGGGGCTGTTCTGGTAAGCTCAGCTATCACAAACTGCGAGCGTGTTCGTTCCCATTTGGTCTGCCAGCATTTGAACTGGTCCATCTTTTCTCAAGCTTGCCCAAAGAATAACCTGGAAAAGTCCGGTTCTCGTTTTGTCATTACACGTTCCACCTTGTACACGGATACGTCGTGGATCGGACCCGAAGGAAGCGCAAGGTACCACGCGTCTCTTGTTCTAAAGGCAAACCCAGAAGCTGCTCCGGTGGCCCAGACCTCCAGGACTTGCCCTGGTACTGCTCATCAGCCTATACTATATGCTCAGGGATGTAGGAGACCACCACTCTGCTTGCGTGTTGCAGCGGGAAGAAAGGAGCCTGTTCGGAGTGTTAGCGTTAACTTGGGCATTACGTTAGACGAGACCCTGTTTCCAAAAGGCTGCTTGAAGCTCCAGACGGTGACGTGGGAGTTTGCTCCGCAGTGTGTGTGCTTAGTTCAAGTCGAGGTGGTTTTGAAATCCAGCAGATTTTGTAAATTAGTGATCCGGCCGCCGTGCCCTCCGTAGCCAGTGCCCGGGTTCAGGGCCGTGTGGCACAGCAAGTTCCCAGAAACACAGTATGGATCTGTTTTTAATTTGTTAATTTTTGTTCCTCAACCACTTTATAATGTATTTTTTTTAATTTATTATTTTGTAATGTCATGTTTAAGTATTGCTGCTATCCTTGTTATTCTTCCCACTGTTTTTATTGCAGATTTATTTTGTGAAAGTTGTACACTAATGTTTCATTTTATGTCTAAATCAAAGTATTTAAAGAAATACTAGTTCTATTTAATGTGGTTATGGAACCAGCTGGAATAAACAGTGATTGTATAGTAGGCTGGACCCAGGAGGTCATGTTCATTTTTGTTACATATGCAATAAACTCACAACTTTAAACCCTTGCTATCCACCATTTCATTTGTTTCAGGAAAACTTGCTTAATGATCATCAGGGAAAGACTAATGCTGATGAAGCTGCTTTCCTGCACCTCTGATTTCTCTAATTAGGGATGTTTTGCAAGTGCTGAGAGGGGAGGGCCGAGTCCGTCGGGGCCGGCCATCCCTGCGTGCTGCAGCCGCACGCGCCGTGTCCCGTGCTATAGGAGGGAATTGTGCAGCGATCCCTTCTCCGCCGCCCTCACCGGAGGGCCGAGCGCGTCAACGTGTCATGAGCAGCGACCGGAGGGCGCAGGGCTGGCCGAGCGCTCGCTGCAGCCTGCAGGAGCTGCCAGCTCCGCGTTCGGGACACGAAACGGCAGCAGGACGGCCGGGTGGAAGGGCCAGAGCCCCCGTTCCTGTGCGTCTGCACCCAGAGAGGACGGGTGGCACAAGATGCGACTTGTCTCCGCTGCCCCTTTGCAGCTCTACCCATCCCTTTGTGTCTCTTGTTGTCCTTTTCCATCGTCTCTCATCTTTTTGTGCCTTTCCTTGTCTCATCTCATCCCTTCTCATTCATTCTCATCCCTTTGCAGCTACTTTTGTCATTTTGCATCTTTGTCCTGTTTTCAGTTTGTTTCTTCCTTCCTTTTTGTCTCTTCTCGTCCTTTTTCTTCTCTTCCTGTCCTTTTGGCCGCTCTGAAAGCCGCGGGCTTCTGCATCTCATGTAAAATCCTGATGGCTTCAGCAAAACCGCGGCCGCCTCGGAGCAAACGCAGGAAGCGCGAGCAGCCCCCGGCCTCCTCCAAACATCTGTGCCTGGGAACTTATTTTTCCTGGCCCTCCAAAATTCCAGGAAACGCTGTAAGAAACACTAGCACGAGGCTCCTCCATTCTGTAACTTATATTAGAGCCCAGTTGGTGGCAGCTTTTTACCGGTGGGACTTCCACAGCGCCCGCCTGCTGCACAGCGCTGTGTTTTGCGTGGATGCAAATAGAGCTAATTGCGGTGCCTGGCGGGGGTGTCTGGCGGCCTGAGTTGGTTTTTGCCAGCGGGGAAAATTGCTCTTTTTGTCCCCTAAGCGGAACGGGCTGATTTGCAGCCCAGGGAGCAGAGCCCCGGGAAGGGGCCGGGGGCTGCCGCGTTCTGCCCCATGGGGGTGTCCCCCTCTCCCCCGCTATCTTTAAGGCAGCTCCATAGGGCCCTTGCACCCCTATATGGGGACCCGCACGCCCTTGCGACCTGCACCCCTATAGGGGACCAGCCCCCCCCCCGCATTGGGGACCTGCCCCCCCCGCAAAGCTCTTGTCGCCCCGCCCCCTCCGCGGAGGCCCCGCCCCTCCCCCGAGGCTCCGGCGGGGGCGGGGCCAGCCCGCTGGAGGACCGCCGCGCCGCCTCTATGGTAAGTTCGCCGCGACGGGACCGCTCGAGCCGCCCTTCCCTCCCTCGCCGCTCTCCTCCTCTCGATGGTGCGGGGCGGCGTGGTCACGTGGCGCGCGGCGGCCGGAAGGAGCCGGGCAGCGGCGGCTAAATGGAGCGGGGCCCGCGCGGCGCGGGGCGGCCGGGCCGGTGAGGAGCGGGGCCGGGGCCGGGGCCGGGGCCGGGGCCGGGGCCCTCCCCGCGGAGGGGGAAGCGCCGCGGGGGAGGGGCCTCTCGCGGCCGCTCGGGTTCTCCTGCCTCCCCCTGACCTTGGCCCGGAGGCGCCGCCACCCGCCCCGGCCTCCGTTGCCCCCTTCCCGGCCGAGCTACCGGACTCCCTGTCCCCCTCTCGTGTCCCCTCTCCACCCCGGGGAGGTCCCTCGGTCCCTTCCGGGTCGCCTCCTCAGCCCACTGAGGTCCCGGCCTCCCTTTTACCCCCTCCCCAGTGTCCCCTCCTCGCCTCATGAGGAACCGGGGACCCTTCTGTAGCTCCTCCTTCTCCCCGACGGGGTCCCGGGGCCCCTTCGGTGCGTTCCCCCCGCGCCGGTGTCCTCTTCTCACCTCAGTAAGTTCCCGGCCTCCCTTTAACCTCCTCCCCGTTGTCCGCCCCTCACCCCGGCACTGACGGCCCTTCTGTTCCTCTGCCCGGTTCCCCCCTTCTTCCCACCGGTGTCCCTTTCATTGCTCCCTTCTCCAGCGGGTTTTTTTGCTGCCTGTCCCCCTGGGGGAGCCGGGGGACCGGGGCCTGCGCGGGTGGCAGCCCAGGAGGCTCCGCGGCCCCTCGTTGCCTCCCTGAGGCTCCTCAGCTCCCTCCTCGCCAGGCCCCGTGTTCACGGTCCCCGGGGAAAGGGCAAACGAGCAGGTTCAGGAGACCCTCGGAAAACACGGCCCGGAGCTCGTGCTTCTCCTCTGGCCTCGCGTCCCGTTACGGAAACGCTTCGGGCATCTGCTGTGGGCGCTGCCACGGAAGAGCAACCCAAAACACAGCTGTCCTCAGGGATCTGCTCAGATCCCTCCTTCGCCCTCTTCCCCCGTTTCTCCGTTGATCCGAGTGCCGGCTCGGCGTGGTGAGGGCCAGCGAACCCTCAAAGTGCAAATATACACAGTGCTTATGCAATAGAAATCTCCGAGTTCCTGTTTTTGGAATCACACTTGTTCCAGCGAGTGACTGCAGGGAGGGTTGGGCATTTTCTCAAAACTCTGAGACTGAAGAGTTTTAGCAAACTTTTACCATGTGTCTGAAGGAAGCTGATTAACGCAGCAGCCCTCGTGCTGTCGGGGAATTGATAAAACTAAGGTCAGCCTAAAAGAATAATCATCATCTTGCAGATGTGCTGGTTTTGGGGCTTTAAACACAGTGGTAGTTGGTCAGATAATTGCTGTTAGAGAACTCAGGCTTGGGTGACTTTTCCTCTTGCGTGAAGGCGTAATGCTTTGTCTTCAAATGTGTTTTTGTATCTTAATTAGACTTAGTGGAAAATACTTAAGTGAAAAACAGCTTTCATACAAAGGCAATTAATAGTCTAAATTTCTCTTCAGTTTTCTTAATACTTGTCAAGCACAGTTCAGTTTCTTAAATGAAGGGCTGGGGTTTGATTGCTGACTTGTGACCTCCGATTTTATTATTGTTTTAAACTGCTATTGTAGTTAAAACTTTACATCTTTATTTTAGCGAGGCCTAATGCTGAGTGCTGTCAGAACCCAACTCAGTTTTGATTGCCCTTCTCCCAGGGCAGTTGTTGTAGGTAGGTTTAAAGCAAGATGCAAGACAGCAGTTTCTTCCTGCTTTATTTCAACCAGCAAGCTGAAAAGCACTGACTAGCTGCTCTAGCAGCTAAAGAACCGGGTGTGATGCTAAAACCTCTAAGCAGGCCGTTATTTCCTGGCTTTTCTCTGTCCTTCCTTGTGTTTTGTTCTGTCGCACGGTTTCTGCCACCCAGATCGATGCCTCCTGGAGCTGCAGGGATGGGAAGGCAGCGTCGCCGGCCGCGTGGACAGACTCTCCCTGGCCCTTTAGCAAGGGGCTCCTTGTGCTGCCCGAGCAAGGGCTCGTTCCCAGAGCAGGGACACGCAAAACCGGAGCCTTCTGCGCTGCATCGTAGCTCCCTGTTGCTTCAGGACTAGCAGAGTCGAGGGGGCAGCTTTAGCTATCAAACTGTGGCGTTTGCAGCTTTAACACGAGCTTCTCGTCTCATTCCCCTGCCTCATGTTGGGCCTTTGGGTGCTGCAAATGCCTTCATACGTCTCGTGTGCAGGGCCCCTGCGCGGTGAGACTGGGTGTTAATAAACACTTGCCCTGACAGGAGGTTGTGACACAAATACTGAAACTTGGCACAAGTTCAGCCCCGCTTCCTGCAGCCCCGCAGTGCCGTTGGCCGGGGCTGTCGCGCTGTGTTTTGGTAACGGGCCTCCCTCCCTCTTCTCTCCTTCCTAGAACGTTTTCCTGTTGGCTGCAGGCGCCTTTCTGCGGCAGCAGCCTCACCCGGAGTCAAGTAGCCGCTTGTGGAAGTTGCGGCCGGGCAGGTCGGCCCGTGCCCAGGTGCATCCCGCGTTCCCCAGAGGTGCTGGCAGCCTGTCCTGGGGCTGCAGGAGCAGCCTGGCAGCTCCGAATTCCTGGGCAGGCCACCGCGTTGTCCGCCTGGGAATGCAGTGGGAATGTCGCTGCCTGTGGCTGCTGTGCTTGTCAGTTGGACCCAAATCTCTAGGAAGGCCCCAGCAGCAGTAGGTGGAGCGGCCCGGGCGCGCTGATGAGCAACGTGAGCAGCGCAACCCCAGGGCAGTGCAAAGAGAAGCTCTTGGGGTGTTTTTAGTGCTGGAAAGAGGCTCTCATCCATTACTTTGGACCTGGTTATCCAGTGTTTTCTGACACCACCGCGAGCAGCTTGGCCCGGTAGCATCAGTGCCACCGCAGGCTGCATCTTTTCGGGTCGCTCGCGCTGCGCTGTGAATCCTTCGAGGCAGAAACTTGGGGTTTTTTTGCACATGGATTTGATCTGGAGATATTTTTAAGTCTCAGTTTAAACTATTGAATTCAGATGCGGGACTCTGTCCCTACCTGCTTAAAGGAGAGGCTCCAGTAGGCTCAGAAGCCTGTGGACTTGCTAAAATAATAATATAGCCTGGTGTATCATACACCTTGATATATGGGTGGGCTTTTCAAGCTGCTAGGTGTAATTTCAGTTACCCTTAATGGATCCATCCCTGGAAGTAAAGGTGCCTTTTTTCCCTTTCTTTCTTCAGTAGTGCTCAGTGAAAGCCAGGAGAGGTGCCACGTGTTTTGAATGCCAGTTATGTTCTCGTAGTGGCTCAGGATGCAACGTTATCTGCCCTGACGTGGTGACTGAGGTCCTGTGTGTGAAGTGGGGCTAGTAACCGGCTGCTGAGCCAGCACCGGGTGGGTTTGTTGTTTTCAGGCAGTTCTGCCATGGAGTCCTCAGCTCTGGGAGATCCGAGAGGGGAAGACGGGATGAGGAGGAAAGAGAAAAGGACATTTAAGTGTTCGGGGAGGCTTGAATAAGCTACGGTTGCCAAAGTACTGAGGTGTGAGATAATGGGGAATGTTTTATTGAGCTGAGATAATCTTGTTCTCAGCTGTTGCTGCCTTCACGTTGCTTTTATAGGATTTCATGTTTATTTTGAAATATCTCAAGAGCGATGGTTTTCTTCTGGGTCAGTGCTTGAGAGCTTGCAGTGGTTTTAAACTCATGATGATCCCCGAGGAAGCTTAATTCTCAAGGATCACACAATCATGTTTCTGTCGAGTGGCACCTTTGCCATCCACTCCTTGCATCCGTGCAGGGAACCGTCAGCGTCCGAGTAAGCGGAGAAAGTGTTGGGCTTGGGAAGGAGCTTTTAACGAGGGGGGATGAGGGCTGCACGTCGTCACGGAGCTTGGCGGTGGCCACGGGCATCAGGTGGGTGGCAGAGCTGCTTGGAGTCCTCAAATCACGTCGGGGAAACTAACTGAAACGCAGATTCCTCCGTGTCCTGACCCTTTCCATGCTGCCCGTGATGCCTCTGCAAGGCAACTGCCACTGTCACTCGTCCTGAGGAGCGGAAACGGGGATCTGGAGTAAATCTGGGAGTGTCTGCAGGTACCCGGGTGACCTGGAGGGTTTGTGGCTGGTGCTGAGGCTGGTGCTGCACTGCCCCTGCACGGGTGCACTTCAGGCTGTGTTATTTGGGTGAGCATTTGGACAAGATCCGTGGAGACATCATGTGATATTACTGTGAATATAAGGTGATTGGAGTCTGTGCTAGCTGGAAATTTTTGTTTCGGGAGTAAGGGGATGGAAAATGGCCTCAAGTGTTTTATATCTGAAGCCTTCTCGTGCAAGGGTGCTGTCAATGCTGACACCTTCTCTCCAAGCTGTGGGCACTCCAGCTTATTTCAGCTGGAGAAACTCAGGTGCAGTGCCTTGCTTGCAGTCCTTGCAGGATCACAGTTAGGACCTGATTTCCTCTTCTGCTTCCAAATGCTCCCTCGGGGATCTGATGCATTTTCACGTTTGGTGCAGGAGGAAACTGCTCCCTGATGCTTCTTGCAGATCACTTGCACTTGAAGGTGGTTGGACTAGGTGATCTCTAGACGTCCCTTCCAGCCTCAACCATTCAGATTCTGTGAAGGTCCTTGAGGGCTGTTAGTGAGAGGAGTTTTTGCCCAGACAGTGGCAAGTACAAAACGTGCTCGTTAGCCAGCCGCATTCCGGTGGTTGTTCATGTTCCTGTTGGGTGAGGTGGGCAGCGATGCTGACAGCCGCCTGCAGCAGCGGTGACGCTGCCTAGAAGCCTCCCCTCCTGTCCCTGCTCTTGCTCGGTCTCTTGCGATACGAGGAATGTGACAGCAGCAATGTGCTGGGAAGGCAGGAAAAGAGATTTTTTCCTTTGCAGGAAATCAGCAGCACAGGGCATTTTATACCTCCCCTGCTAGGAGGATTTCCAGCTACGGATGAACCAGACGTGCAAGATCCGTTGGCATTAACTTGGCCAGCGCAAATAGTTCGTGTCCCCTGGGCAGTTAAACCGGAATCCCATTGTAGCGGAGCAGCCTTCGTTGTGTGCAGAGAGGAGGTGTCCTTGGATCAGCTGCAGCGAATCCCCGGCTTCAGCACCGCGCCGAGCAGCGCCGTCAGCTCAACCTGCTTCTGCCTGGTTAGCAGTTTGGGGCTGCTTTTGCTGACCCTCCATCCCAGGTGGTTAAATGAGCTGTTTGATGCTGTACTGCTGCAGCACCCAGCAGAAGAATTTGCATTCTGCTGTGTGAAGGCTTAAACCGTGCTGGACGTCTGGCTAAGCTGTGGCTAAAGCAGAGGCTTGTGGCCCCAAGCAAACAGTGCCCTCACAGCCTGTCTGTCCTCTTAGATACAGTCCAGAGCGGTCCCTGTAGTTTGTCACGTGCAAGAGGTGACATGGTTCCACTCAGTGTCATCCCCTAAATACTGAGGTTTCTGGACCCGGAGCACTAATCTGCAGTGCGTCCTTCCCTGCTTTATGACTGACCAACTAAACATTCATTCTGTCCTCAAAAGCTTTTTTTAATTTCATCTCATTTCCTGAATCTCTCTGTTAACACTGAGCATAAAGCACGTCTAAATCTGGCCAGAATCCAATCTGACTGTTTTCAGGTTTGATATGGCAGTATAATTATTCCAAATACGAGCCCTTTGCTTTGTTGGCATTTCAGTAAGTTTTCCTTAACCCTTGCAATGGCCATTGCCCCACTGCACGGATGTGTTTGACTTGGAGGACAGACCTCCAAATTTGGTTGTTCCCAAGGTCAGAGCTTTGCCTGCACACAGAGAAGCCTGTTTTTATAAACCCAGTCCCTGGCTGGCTTGGAAAATCTTCTACCAGCTGGTCACCTGTGGCACTCAAGTGATGCGTTCCCATTCCTCACGTCGGGTGCAGGCAATCCTTACTGTGCACTGGATTTTAGCTGCAAAAGTGGCTTTTGTGCACTTTCTAGCAAGCAGCAATATTGAGCACTGCAGCACGTGGTGCTCGAGTCCTGCTTGTGTCTTCTGAGCATTCTGTCTGTATTTCACTTTGGTGCTTAGGGGAGCTCTATCTACTTCATTGTGAAGGAACTTGGGTCTGGGGCCTTAGTGTGGCTCAGAGCTGGCCCTGGTACCTGTTTGCCCCTCAGCTGAATGTGTAAAAACTTCTTCCCAAACGGGTGCTTGATCCTGGACTAGGAGCTTGGCTTGTTCGGGTGCTAATCATGCCTAGGCTGTTGTTATACAGCAGCAAGATCTTCCCCCCGCTTGCAGTTTATTTTAGCATCTGATTTCTCCCAGTTATGCCACAGCTGATGTGGGAAAAGCAAAGATATCTGATTCAAGACCATTTCCAGGGATTTTCCTTTTAAAGCTGGACCAATTCCTGGCAGAGCTCGATGCAGGAGGAGCCGACCAGCCTGAGCGGGGGGAAAAGGGACCGTCTGTTAGGCAGGAATCGCAGGGAACCAGCCCCAAGTGCTGGCTTCGCGTTACCACCAGTGACCTTTGGAATTATGAGGAGCGCAGATGACCGGCTCAAATGTGGCTCCAAAAGGTACAGCTGGAACAAGCAGGACGGGTAACCGTTGAAGTCAGCCTTGTCTGGAAGCACCTGATTCCGGGATGTTTGACATCCACACGCTGCAGAGGAATGGTTGGTGGCAAACTTCTAAGTTTTTGCTTGCCAAAGTACTATGTGGATTGTCATAGAAACCTTCCTTTTCCCTAAGGTGGGCTACAGCAGTAAGTATAGCTAAGATATATTTTCTCCCTCATTTTTTACTTCTTACCACCCCAAGGTCAAGTCCTCCTACTTATTACGGTCAGCAGCTTCTCTGAAATGAGGTGAGAGGTTCACTGCAGACTTCAGCCATGTAGGAAAGCAAAACTTCTTGGGATTAAAAAAAAAAAAAAGAAAAAAAGCAACAGCCTCTCACCCTCTCCCGGGTCTGTTTGTGGTGCCTGTGGCTTTGCTGGATCGTAACTTCCCAAGCGCAGCGCGGATCTCTGTTTCCAGCCTTGTCTGCTGGGTAGCAACTTGACATCTAGGGTGCTGTAAGAAGCCACCAAGCTCTCAGTTTTCATGTCCTGCGGCTGTGGCTGCAGTAAAGCTGCTCTTGGTGCTTTCCAGCCCTCTTGACTTTGGTCTAGTTAGTCACTTGCTGCTGTTCCTAATAGGAGTTTGACAGCGGTGCAGCCCATTTCTTCTCATGTTCTTGGTGTCCTCTGCAAACGGAGCTGATGACAGACCAGGCTGGTAGTTTCTCATCTGTTTGAGCATCGGTACTGTGGGTTACTCTAACCAGCAACCTCCAATTCCTTTCTTTGATCCCTCTCCAGTGGAAAAACTGTGCCAGGACGCTAACCTGAAGGCTCCCGAAGGGCATGCGTCGAGCTCGTTAAATAGCAAAATGCAGCGTTTCGAGTAGGTTTCTTCTTTGTTCTCTTAGACCTTTTTAAAGGTGACACTTGGGGTTCTCTCAAAAGGATTTTAAAAAAGGGAAGACAACTCAGTTTGAAGAGGAAACACTGGGGGGAAAAAAGGGAGGGGAAATCCTGGGGAGTGCTATGAAGTGATGAGGGGAGCACTTGAGTCTTTCCTAGATCAACTAGGTTGTCTCGGGTTCCTTTCCGGGGGTCTCTGGGTTGCTGGGGAGAGAAGCCTGTGGGGATTAGCAGCAGGGAAGGTGTAGGGTGGACGTGGTTCCTCATGGTCCACGAGTCTTCCTTTTTCAGACACTGGTGGGCTCAAGAACCGCGTTCCTCAAAGGGAAGAAGTCTCCTCCTGCCTTTTGTTGGAGTGTGTGTGAGTAGGGCTAGGAAACTAGAGGCACAACTCGCTCTGGAAGAGGCAGAACAGCAAATGATGTGATTTGTGTGCCCTTCTGCTCATCCCCACCCTTCTACCACAAAATCAGAGCAGTTCTTGAAAACGGTGTCTTGGGAAATAGCCCCTGAGCTGTTTCCGGGGCCTGCAGAGTTTGGCTCTGGGTGTTATGTCCGGCCACAACCAAGTGCTGAGATTCAGGATCTGAACGTCCCTCTAACAAGAAATGCCAAATTCCACCTGCTTCCCTAGTGACTGAGGGAGGCTTTGGGGACACTGCTCTGTGGCCTTGTATGTCCCATCTGCCAGGTAACAACAGCCCTTGCAGCAGCTCCTCCTCCCTTCTCAGAGCCTTGAATTTTCCCTTCTCTGAAAATAAGTAGCTCAAGGCAATGGCATTAACCCTCTTTTCAGGCAGACTTTTAAATTTAACTCTTCCTTTCTCAGGACTGAATTTGATTTGGTGGCAAATAAGTGACCTGAAGCTCCTATACCTTTTGACCTGAATTGTGCTTTTTGCTTATTAAAACACTAGCAATCTAGGGATGGAAAAGTGGTAACCTGTGCGACTTAGCAAAAAAATTGATGGGGTCATGGAAAGACTGGAATGTTTAGCAGTTGAAGTTGCTTGAGAGCACCAGAAACTTTCCATTTTGAGCTGAATTAAGAATTTTTAGAAGTTGGATCTGCCCATTTCTACAGCCACAGCTTGGAAGATAAATGTACCTGTTCGTAAACAATCTTATCTTAAACAATCTTATCTTTTAGAGACAAGCTCACAAATAGCAGGAATTGTTAATCACTGGGAAGGCTAGTCCCACTCCAAGTGGTTAGCTGAGATATAACTGGGCAAATTTCTTTCTTGTACTTGAAATATTAATAAATATAATAAAAATGGAGGTAGAACACTTCCAAGAATTATGATTAAGCGATATTCTCACCCTAATGGAATGAAGAACATCAAGTTAGCTAGAAGTGTCCGGAAAACACAGTCAGGATGTTTCCTGGAAGTCCTAAGCTGATCTGCAGTGTAGAAACACATGCTTAGTGGTTTCTATTCCAGTTCATCCCTGAAAATCAGCCCTCAGCTGCTGCTTCCCAACCACCTTTCATGGGACAAGTAATGATGGGTAGATAGCTCCCATCCGGTTATGTTTGTATCTCCTATTAATCCATCAAAATGTCTTGCAGTGTGTTCTTGGTAGCAGGATTTACTCAGGAGTGATTAAGAACAATATTCCTGACCACTTACAGTGCTGGGATCGCTGCAGAGGTACCCGGTGCTGCTCTAACGGCTTGCAGGAAAATGCACATTTTGGTGCATGTATAGGGAGGTAACCTTCAGTTTTGATTTACCTAATGCTTCACATGCTGGTAGGGGTGAATTGGTGTTTTATGATATGTTTCATCTCCTCTGGTATAATGAAATCAATTCTCTAGCATGTTTTATGCCATATAACTGTTTTACTGCTCTTTTGCTGCAGAGTTACTCACCCCTGCGTTTATTCCTTGCTTTTTGTCAGATCATGGATCCTGCTCTCCTCCTGAGGGCTCACTTGTCTGTCTTAAAATCCTTTGTTAACCTAAGCTGATCGCTGCCGACGCACTGTTAAATGCTTAGGAAATGCCTTGAAAGTTACAAGCGCCTCCTGGTATTAAATGCTCTTCTGCTGTGTTGTGCAGTAACGTGCAAATGTGATGGGCCTGAAACGCGTGGACCGAGCTGCGTGGCCACAGCGATCCCGAGCCTCTCCGTGCTCCTCGGGAGAGAGCAGAGGAGCGTTGGGGACATCCTGCCTGCACGTCCCATCCCTTGGAGAACGGGGACAAGGCTCTGGGGTGATGTTTTCCTTTTGGGGTGGCTTCCTCCCTTAGCTTAGGTGGTTAGGAGGCCTCTGCAGCAGCCTGTTCATGGAAGCTCTTGCAGGAAACACAACGTAACCCCCGGCTTTGCCTTCTGCAGGGTGTAGAGCCGTGGAGGAGGGAGCTGCCTCGTGCGTAGTGGATGGGGCTGGTTTGCACAAACGCGTTACTCATTGGGCTTGTGATGAGGGGATTCCTAATTTTCCCCGGGGATGCTGCTGCTTGGTGCAATCGGCAGCTCTGGAGCTGGCTCTGCTTTGCTCATGGCTGTCACACGCAGCAGCCCCCAGCAAATCATGAGCCCTCTCACGAAATCTCTGTGATGCTTGACAATGAGGCTGGTTTATTTGATTTCCCTGGCTCTCTTTTTTTAAGAGCTGTGTTTTTTGCTTCTCATGTCGCTAGTTGTCACAAACCATGCATTATTTAAGTAGCTTCTCTTTATTTTAGCGCTTTGAAACCAGCCCAAAATTTACCTTGCTCTCAGCTTACCAGCAGACAAGCTAAGTGCCTGCAGGCAGGAGGTGAGGACTGAAGCTCTTCTGTCAATGTAGGTGAGCAGCAGTGCTGTTGATGTAGGGGGGAAGACACTAAAATGTGCCACGATTTGGTGTCATTGACACAGCTTGAGCTGCTGTCTTCCCTCCGCTGCATTTTGGTTGGGATTTTATTCTCTTACCTTCCCAGTGGTGCTTTTCCTTTAGTCCTCCTGCTTTGAGCTGTAGCTAGAGAGAGCCCTTTGGTGCCTAGTCCCATTTTGGGTGCTTGGGAGTTCAAGATTTCAAATAAGTAGGAAAAAATACATTGAAATCCCTTGGAGGGAAGTCTCCTAGGCAGTCCCTTTAATTTCTAGTGTCATGCAAAGATTCGTTCTGACACAAATGTAAAGTAGAGGGAGGGCATTTGAGTTCTGCTCCAATTACTGCAACAAAGAAAGTCCTGCATATACCCGGAGTTTAAATATATGCACAGTACAGACACTTGCTATTTTTAGACTGGACTAAAAATATGCAGTGTGATATTTAGGGATTTTTGAACCTGTTTCAGAAATTTTTGTTTCTAAGCGATCTCTGCAACCGAGATACCCACTTGAGCTATTAGTGGCACATTCTTCACCTCGTAGTAGCTATTGGGGCCAGTGACTTTGTAGAATAGACTTTGTGCAAGAACCTTGCTGGGAAACCTGCACCCTGCACTGTCAGTCGGCCTGGGATCGGGTAAGTTCAGAGAACAGTTACACAAGTCCTTGATGGTCCATGATTTTTTTCCCCACAATAACTATTCTGTTAATGGGTTTTTCTCCTCAGCCTGCTGTAAGAGACACCTGCCACAAAGTATTTTATTGCCTGTGCAGTGAAATGACTTGGATGCGTAAATCATGAATATACGAAGTAATGCGAAAAATGGAGGGGAAATTTAGTAGAATCCCATCTTCTGCAGTGTTCTTTGCTGTCAGCAGCTGGCTTCAAAGTCAGGCTGAGAATTCTGCATGATCCTGTTACCCTATAGAGATTCAAGTCCCAAATCCCATTGGATGTGCTGAACTGGGGGTAGAACTGCTTGCCAAGCGTGTGTCTGAATGCTCTGAGATCCCCTTTTCTTAAAAGGGGGGAGAAAAAAGCCCTGGTTCTTGTCTGTATCCAACACTTGGCTGTATTGCAAAGAAGGTGATAGCAGTGTGGGAGCTCAGTTATAGGTAGCCTTATTTTTAACTGTAAATAGCATCACTGAGGTGGTGTGAAGTGGGGTAGCTCCTTTCCACCTGCTTTGCTTTTTATTATGCTGTTTATGTAGGGCAGGACCCTAGGGCAACTTTGATCTTGTTACCGCACGTTCTTTGCGGCCCAGTGTAATGAACATGAATAAATTCCTGATTCATGCCACTAGATGGAACTGGCCTGTGCTTATAGATATTTGTTTAATGTGAATTCCCCATTGAGGAGTGACAAAATGAATTACCAGCTCTGTGAAGGCTTGACTTTTACCCTGTGAGCGGTGCTTTATAGCAGCTTCGTTTTGTTTTTAATGCAATGTGCTTTGAAACAGGAGTGGTTACGCTGCCGGTTTCTTCCAGGTTTGGCTTTTATTTTTTTATGTTGCCTTGCCTTTTATTACAGTTAAAGTGCTATTTATTACATTTCTGCGCTTAAACCGTCGCGAGTCTTGTGTTGATGTACGTGCATCTCTTCCTTCTACACGGGGGCAGACCGTCTGCTCTCAAATTTCTCTTCAGATTATTTCCTGCCCCTTTTCTTGGTGTTCAAGGTGGAGGTTGTACAAGTCCCTTTCCAGATGAACCAGGTTTGCCCCTGGAGAACCCTGGCTTTATAGCAGTCTTACAGCTGTGGATTTGGACAGCACTGGTTTCTTTGGCCTTGGGCAAAGTACCAAACAAGAAGTGCTTGGCATGGATCCACCTGCCCGGATCTGCAGGAGCCTGGGCTCTCTTCCTGGCTTTGCTCCATGCCCTGGGAGCTGCTCCCTCCCGTGCTTCCACTTTTCCCTTTTCTGAATAGCAAGAACAACATTGATCCTATTTTCTACAGCGCTTGGAGGACTCTGGGTGAAAGGACCGGGCGAGAGCTCTGCACAAGTACCAGGGAAATGGAATGATGCTAATAGGGAGGTGACCTGTAAAAAGGGCAACATTCTCACTAGCTCTGCTTGTAATTACCCAGCTGCTGAGCAGCCACCGAGCTGCCTGCCTGCAACAAGAGACCGGTGCTTCCCTACCATTCCTGCAAACCAGGTGTATCCAGAGGAAGAGTGATTTATTTCTTTGTTTATTTATTTTTTTCCCCTTGATTGTAAGGAAATTGAGGAGCTGAGGAACCTGGTAGAAACAGTCTAAACGTCTCCCTGAAGTGTGGCCACTGAGAAGCACACGGATACTAAAAAGCAGCAATATTCCTGTGATATCCATGGGGTGCATCCTGGATACCGGGTGTTCTGAAGTTTCAGGGCTTGTGTAGGGACAGTGGCACATTTATAGAAATGGTGGTTGAAGAGACTTTTCCAGGCGCTCAGCGAGTGTTCTGCCCCACAGATGGGAAAGCCCTGGCTCACTCATCCCGGTCCCGGCTCTGCGGAACAGGGATGTTTTCCTATCTCGAAGCTGTCGAGGATGCCAGTGTTGACAGGCAGAGTGTGGTTTTGGTTTGGCTTTGGCTTTTTTGTATATTTTAGATTCTACACCTGTACTTTATCTTGCATTAAGCTGTTTTGAAGATGGTAGTGATGACTAGTTCCTGATGTTGGGTATGTAGCTACTCTGCTTTTAAATTGATTCTTTATTTATTTATTTAAATCTTGCTCTGCAGACTGCAAATCCTGTTCCCTGCGGAGGAGGTTACGTAGAATTACCGAGGAGGAATTTGTGCTGCTCTTCTGGACTAGCTAACAGGATTTTATGGCAGACTTGCCACTTCCTCCTGACTTATACAGCAGTGAATATTTCATAACGCAGACAGCAGTGCTCCAGTAATGAGCCCAGCACTTCCCTATAAAAAGGCAGCCTTGTTCCAGTGATCCGACTGTGCTCAGGCCTCATGGATGTGCACGAGGGTGGGCAGGGAGCTCCAGGCTGATGGAGCAGAAAATGGGAACACCGTGCGGGCTGCAGGGATTCCTCTGATCTCCTAATCCCGCTGTGGAGCCTCCAGCCAGCACTTGGTGCCTGCCCAGAAACAGGTGGTGGCCGAAAATGTTAAGTCCCAAAAGCTTGAGAAGCTTGATCCCTGTTGTGCTGCCTTTTCCGTTCCGGAGCAGGTGGCCTATCTGGGAGTTTATACCCAACCCTCATCAAAGGGGGAATGTCTCGTAAGTCGGGGGGTGGATCTCATCTTTGAAGCAGCAGCTGAAGGCAGAGAAGTCTGTTCTGTAAAAGGGACTTCATCCATGAGCGCAGTGGGAGCAGAGACACACGCTTAGGGCCTCCAGTAGCGTCAACATCCCGGGAAGCTGCGAAGCCGCTCGGAGCCCTCTGAGCGCTCTCAGTGGGAATTCAGGGTTTGTTAAAGACCCCTCTGCACCGAGTAACTTGTTTTTATAGCTCAGCTTCTTGCCAGTCTCACTGCTGCCTGAGCACCTTGGTGGCAGCGTTGGCCTTTCCCTTTGAAGCATCAGGACCTGCTTCCTGATGTTGTGTGCACATGGGCAGGGAGGCTGTGAATGACACCGAGCCCCAGGCGCCGCTCGTGCAGTGTCCTCCTCACTTGTGCAGTGTCCTCCTCGCTCGTGCTTCTCTGGCCAGTAGATGGTGGCAGAAGCAGCACTCTGCAGGTTGCTGCATCGGGTTTTGACTTCTTGGAAACGAAGAGTTTGGATCTACAGGAGCGCGTTGTCCAGCCAGGATGCAAAACCTTGGCATCTCCTCCCTTCCTGTCATTGCAGAGCTATGAGCATCGTCATGTTGTTTTCCATAAAAGGTTTTTAGGCCCATTTTCATTCTTCAGCCATGCTGTGCCTGACTGCCAGAACACAAAATTGAAATATGTCTTTCTAAGAAGCTCTTTAGCAAAAACATTGCCTTGGAGAGGATGTGGTAGGAAAGTCAGGAGAATCCCAGTGGTGTTCTAGTGACCGAGTTGTGGAAAAGCCTGATTAGGATGTTGCTCAATCCATGGATTTTTTCCATTTTGTGTTCTAGTTCCTCTTGCTGACCTGACTGCCCTGTCTGGGCATTGACGCTGCTGCTGCAACTGTTTAAAATGGCAGAGAGAGGTGGGAATGAAGAAGTAATTCACCTGCACGGTTTCCCTGGCCACAGAGGGAAAGGTGAGTGCTGTTCTCTGAGTAACTCCAAAACTGTCATATAAACTCTTAATGTAGGATTAAATATTAAACTGGCAAGTGGTGTTAATGGGAAAGTGCTGAAAGTTCTGGAAGTATTTTGCTGGAAATGAGCTGCAAAGCATCTCTGACCCCTCCGACGGAAAATAAGGTTATACCTGATTTTCTGTGGGTAGTTGAAATCTGTCGATCTAAACGGACACTTGAAATATTTTGCCCTCCCCTCCTGGGTTTTTTGTTGTTGCTGTTGCCTTTAGGCAGACAGGCAACTTGTTGGAAATGCCATAGCCACGTAGAGCTATTCCAGCTGCTCTGGTTGAGCCTCCTAAGGGCCTCAGGAAGAGGCAGCCTTGGAGTCCCTATCCTAGTAGGACTGTGTGTGTTGGCGCTCGTTTCCCCATGGAGCTCAGGGTGCTCTCTCCATACAGGTGAAGGATGCTAAATAAATACTCCAAAGTTGTGCACATTAAACCTATTGAGCAATACAGTTGTGTGTTGATTTACCATAGTAAAGTACAAACCAAAGCACTTCAAAAATCATAGAGACAAAGCATGGGTGTATAGAGTCTCTTCAGCACAGAAGGCCTGAGTTTCTGTCTGGAACTTCTGCGTTCCAGAAGTTTTGTTCATTAGCATCTATATTTCCCTCTTGACAAGCCATAAGAGACAAGGTTGTCATCTTAATAACAGGGTCTCTGCTGCACCCACAGCCAGGGGCTCTCTCTCTGTCTTGCATAAGGTATTTCTGCAAGGTCACACCTTTCAGAAGAGGCCAGATTGCACTGGGGACCTTGCCTCTCCACTACACCACATTGCATTAAAGTGTATAGGCCTTGAGATACTCAAAGTTCATGACTTCTCTGCAAAAATTAGTAGGTGCTCTGTACCTGGCTTGATTGAAATTGTTTTTTTGCAGTAGGTGGACTCCTGCAAGTTCTGGAATAGCAGAATATTAAGTAGTGCAATATTAAGTAGTGAATGCCTGCCTCATGTCTATGCTGTTGTAGCTTCTTGAGCTAGAGCTTGTGCAGACCCTTCCCTCGGAGGGCTGAGGGACAGGGGAGTGGCTGTCCCACAAATACAAGAGGAGCCAGGGACCTTTGAGCACTTCCCTGTTGCTGAAATGCAAATGTAACTTTTTCAGATGTTTCGCTGTTTTTTTTTACCTCCTCTGCATACCTTTAGAAAATCGCTCTCTTTCCCTGCTTTGCTGCAGACTGGATTAACCACAGAGACGAAGGTCTTATCACAATATCGGATTCCTCGGATGAAGAATTACCTTTGCTGGAAGCACCAGCCCAAACACAGCGTGAGGAAGATGATGATGATGTCGTCATCTTGGCGGAGGTATTCTTTCATTTTTGTGCAATTTGCTGCTTTGTGCTGCATTTATAGCAGGTTTTTGTACTATTATCTATGTTCTTCAGGGTCACATCCAGTTACAGGAGTTTATTTACTTGGGATGTCTGAAATGAATGTTGAAGTGATGGCGTTTTGCTGGGTTTGAGTTCAATTAACTGGCTAAAACAAACCCTGTTTGGAGTATGACAGGGGAATCTTAGGTTGGCAAACTGTATTTTATGTCTCTCAAAGGCTGCAGCTTCCATAAAATTATGCTGTCCCAGCAAGGTGAAGCACTTTGCAAGAGGACCTGTAGCCTGCTTGAGTTGCTGCGCTAGTTAACGAGGCTGCTAGTAGCAAACATCTATTGTCTGCTATTTGCAATAAACTTTTGTCCTCGATGCTGATCCCGAGCAGTCTTGCGTGGGTGTCTAACCCCTCATTCTTTGGGTGTATGATGCAGTAGGTTGAAAAGCAACTGTCTTCTCCTGCATTCCACTTTCATGTGGGCATTTGCAACAGAGCGGCTGTTGCGCTGCTAGTTCTTAATTCTGGTTTACTGCATAGTGGCCTGTAGCCATGTCCTAAGTGTGTTCAACCTCCCACAGTAGAAAATCTAATTCTTTAAATTACATGTTTTCACCAGAATTAGAACTTCAGAGGTAGCTCTGGCACTTTTCAAACTGTTCATGGTAGAAACTATGAAGTTGAAGTGACTGCAAGAAGCTGAAAGGTTCTAAACAAATACACATTTTATAGAACATCAAAAATGTGTCTTGAAACAAACTTTGCCTAAACCCATATCCCTTATGTTCCACTATTCTGCTTGGGTTTCGAGGGTGTTGCAGACGCTTGAATTGCTGTTGCTTTACAAAGCCACCCCCCTTGACAAACTCTTTCTGCCAGCAGACAGTCACATAGGTGGGCAGGGTGTTTCTGCTTACCTTGGTGATTGCTGCTATCCAATTTCACATTTAAGCAGTATTAAGAATATATTTGAAGTTTTCATTAAAGTAACAAGAGGCATTGAGAAGATGAGTTTTGAAGTCTTTGTTTCTTTTTTCCTTTTAAAAGAAAAGTAGCAGAGACTTTTCACAACCTATCTGTCTACAGAAGCCAGCCTGCCAGCAGCAGGAAGGTGTCCAGAGATTACCACTTTGAGCTTAGGTTCCTGCTACCTGTTTAAATGTATTGATGAGCTGCAAATGTGCTGTCAGCTAGTTCCTACTTCCCAGAGCATTTTACTGGGAGTGGAGGTTGGGAAAAGCTCAGAATTCCAGGCTGAAAGTCCTGTGCATCCTCAGTTTGCCAAATATTCTCTACTGTTAACACTTGGAGTGAAGTAAAGGATGAAGTAAAACTGATGAGGATTCAATGACATAAAGATGTATAGAGTGCAGGTTTATGCCTGGTGCTCAGTGCACTTTTCATCTATTTCCCATCAGAAGTTTGAGATGATCAAAAGATCATTTGGAGCAAGGAATCTGATATGCAGAAAGGAGCTCCCTCTGCTTACTCTTGTCTGTCTTATTTTCAGACCCCAAAGCACCAGCAGCTTCTGCGCCCTAATGTCATCAGACCTGCTGCTCAGTGGCAGAGTGTGAACGCTGTGGGAGAAGGAGAATCTAAAGGTGCTGTAGGGCCCTTGAGGAACGTATATCTGCAAGATGAGATCTCAGCTCCGCTGTGCCAGAGAGATCGGGATAGTTGTGTGGTGGAGAACAGTGCTGGAGGAAGCAGGGATGAGAATATGAACCTTGTCTTGCAGCAGCCTGGACCCTCTGAGCCTAATGGCCCCAGATTTGAAATTAAGAGCAACCAGGAGCCTGGACCAAATTCTTTTTCAGCAAAAAAAACAGACCTGCAGCCTCCTGACAGGGGTGTCATTAATGTGGAGAAAGCAGACTTCCCACCACAAGCAGAGGAAAAGGTGGGAGCCGAGGCTTGGCAAGGAGAGGACGTGGAGCCAGAGGCCGTGCAGAACCTCAGAGGAGCTGCTGAAACCCCCACACAGGGGCAGGTGATCCCAGAGGACAACCGGTTGGATCGCCCCTGTGTCCAGCCATCGGAAAGCGAGCCGGGGGCTGCAGCAAACAGCTGTGCCCCTGCGCAGGGACAGCCTGGAGCAGCCCCGGCCTCTCTGCAGGCCTATGGAGAGGAGGCTCCGGAGCCGGCGTTCCCGAGACCTGAGCCGCAGCAAGATGGGATTCCAGGTCCTGCTTCGCCCCAGCCGGCTCATCCGCCAGAAGAAGCGGGAGGTCAGGAGGCAGCAATGGACAACGAGCAGCCGGGTCCGGCCTTCCCCGGACAGGGCTCACATGAACTTGGCTCTGGTAACGTGCCGGAACAAGGAGCTGCTGGGCAGGAACAAGACCTCACTGCACTGCTCATCAGAGAGACCGTAAGTGTTCCCCCGTGCTTGCTGGTCTTCTGTGTACACATTTTTTAAAATATTTTTTTCAAGGTATGTAGCGTTTCGTGAGCTCAAAGCACAGCTCCTGTTGACACTCTGCACTCAACCAAGTGTCCGATGGGTGCAAGGTGAAGAGCAAGTAATGAACTTCTGGGACAAGCTTGGTTTGAAGGACTAGCCTGTCTTGTGGCAGAAGTGAGGAGAGAAGGTGAACTTGGAGGGCACCATTTGGCTTGGGGCTGGATATGGGTCTACAGAATTCAGCATCATTCATTGTATGGTTTCAAAGGCAGAGTGAGGCAAATAACACGAGTGTGCTCTTAATGACTTGTTTGCAGATCTGTTCCCTTAAAGGTTACTTCCCTCCCAACTCTGTATCTATGTTTTTTTGTCTGGCTGATCTCTTACGCAAGTTTGTACAGCTGGTTTAGAACTAAATAGCTAAAAATGAGACACTAAATGCAGGTGGAGGTAAAGGGATAGAGAAAGCTTAGGGACATGTTGCTGGGAGCCATGGCCACCTTCAGCTGGCTCTGCCAGCCACAACAGGCTGCACTGTGGCCATGTAAAAGCTCCCCTAGTTCAGGGCTCCTGATTTCCCTTGCAGTGTGGAGCTCGAAGCAGTAGCTCCGAGGGGACACAGGGTAGGCAGGACGAATGCCAGGTTTGATTTCCCCATGCACACGTGCTCCCAGACCCCACTAGGCCGGGGGGCTTCCAACCGCGCGTGCAAAGCTGCACAGAGAGGCACTAGCCACAGTTGCTGAATGCCTAAGGCAGGTGCTTTTGCCTTTTACATCCACAAACATGAGTATTGTGGCCTATGTAAGGTACTGTAGTGATGCCTCACATGTCTGCCCTCCTCCCCTCTCCTCCAGCACCCTTCTTGTTGATTGTTAGACAGGAAAGGTCTTTCCATGATGCTTTTAGGTATAATTTTCCCTAAACAAATGTGAAGTTCCATGTCTCCCCTCAAGTCATCCCTCCCCATCCCATATCTGATTCTATGTGTGAAAATCAAGCTTGAGAAAGCACTCTTGTTCTTATTCTCAAGAGAGCAGCCCAGCAAAATCCTGTGCTTCTTGAGTAAGACCTTGTTGACCAGTGACCAGCCCTGGTAAGATGGACAGATAGATACTCTCATGTTACCAGAGTTGCTCGATAACCCTGACCAGTTCAGTCTTGCAAAATAAAATACCACCTGGCACCAACAACCGCAATATCTGTACAGAAACCCAAGGAGCAGAGGGCACCCCTTTGCTGCTCCTTCCATGTGGTCAGTGCTGGAAAGTCTTTTACAGAAATACCAGGAAAGGTTTGTTTCTGTCTGGCCTTATCACCGCTGTGTCTGGTTGCTTTGAATGGGTGGATGTATCTTTTTTCTCCTTTTTGCTTTGGAATGTTGTCTTTCAGCAGACAATCTGAAACTCCTTAGTCCTCTGAAAGTAAATATTAGCTCTGCTCGTGCTGTAGATCGTGCTCATGTCTCCTTTTTCTGTGCACCCTGCACCGTTTTTCAAGCCAGCTGCTTATGCTCCTTGTAAGAAGGAGCTGTTAGTCCTTTTGTGGAGGAAAGGAAAGCCAGTGGATTGAGTGTCCAGGGTGGCTGGATGTACCTGGTCTCCTGAAGCCCCTTCTGGCCTCTGTCTCAGGGACTGACTCGATAATTATATAAACTTCTGCCTTTGGTGCTATAGCACAGCTCTTCTAATACCTACATAACCTTTAGCTTTTCCTACTATAGGAAGCAAGATTCCCTGACGTGAAGAAGGAATATATTGAAGAGCTAATCAGCATCAGGAACTGCTATGACTTAAATGTGTAAGTATGGAGCTGAGGGCCACAGCATGTCCCACAGCAGCCTGGCTACGGTCACACTTCAGCCCTCCTCTTGCTAATGCTGCTCTTTCACAGCATATGAAGGGTGGGAGTCAGTGCTGCCTTGGTAATGCCAAAGAGCCTATATATATATTTTTTTTTCCCTTCTAATGAAGTTCTTCCTCTCTCCTACCTCAATAAAACATAATTGCTGCTGCTTTCTCATGGGTGAAGTGCATCACTCCTCATTCATCCACAGCATAAAGCAACACTTAGTTCTTTGGCTTTGTAGTTCTGCCATCACTTCAGTGATAAAAAAGAAGAGAAGCTTCAGTTTCTCTGCTTTTGTTAAGGTCACTGGTAAGTGCTCTGATTATTTGGTTATTTAAGAATGTCACTTAAAATTTCTGCTAACTATTGCTAGATTCCATAGGATAAGATATTGAGGTGACTTTTTTATAAAATTGGGTGCATGATGATTTTTTTTCTCCATACTCTGCTTAATTAAGTAGCAACGGTACTGTTGGCTTTTCTTTCAAGTCACTCTTTGCAGATAGAAGAGAGCAAACATTTCAGGAGATTCTGGATTCATGGGTCTAGATAGCTGCCAGTAGACTGGTTTGAGCAGAAGTGTGAGCTGGAAGGAAAGTAAGCAATAGAGGAAAGTTTAAGAACTGTCACTTTTCCAGCTGTGCTGACAGCTTGAGAAGCCCCCCATGTTAGCAATTGTATTTGATATCTCTGTGAATCATGTTAGAAACAAAAAATAATAATTCAGCCTTTAACTTTACCTTGTTAGGTTCTGTCTACTTCCTACCCTTTTGGATAAAGTTTGCACATTTGCAAAGGGACCAGCTGGGGAGGGAGTTACCTGAAAACTCTGTGCTCTCTGCAGCTGTTGCTGCTGTCTGAAACATGTTGAAACTAGTTGTGTGATATGAGAATGAAGAATAGGTGTAGGTTATTAGAGAATTCACTCTAATGTGTAGCAATCTGATGCCTTTGGCAATTATCAGGACACTAATTAAGCAGTATTGCAGTATGTAAGGCTTACAGTTATTTATTGCACCATAAATTGGTTAACTGGCAGGGAACTAAGGGTGAGCCCATCCATTGGGGCTTGCTGTCTGATGTCTATGTTGCAAAGTCATGTCTTCAGAGCAGGGTTTGTTGGTTAGAAATGTGTAAGATTTAAATTTCTTCCTTCCAAATGTGCATTCCCTGCAGCGCTGGCCTGTTTAACGTGAGGGGCTTTTGGATGCTGGTGCTGTGTGCTTGATGCACGGGGGACTGGATGTTTATTTGGGGTTGTGGAAGGCTGCTGGAGCCCTAGGCTGTTCCTCAGGGTGGCTGGGCCATTACAGATGGGCATCCAGCTGCAGGATCCCTCACAGATGGTGTGGAAGAAACTCATTAGAGTATCCCGGGTGGATCTGGCAAAGCCTGAAAGAATTAAATCCCAGTATCTGTCTCTATCAGCCTTAATGTGTTCCTTCCTTTCTTGCTCCTGAAATCCTTTCTATTGTCCAGCACAGAACCACTGGGATGAAAAGACACTTAGAGACTTCCCCCAGGCTGTCTACAGTGTCTGCTCAGTGGTGCGTTACACACGTACTGGGTGACAGAGGTTTCTTCCCTATATTTTTCCTTCTTTAACCAAACTATCATCTGAGTTGTCACTGCATCTTTTGTATGGGAACAAATGGGTCAAAGCACTGGTCAGCCTCGCTGGCAGGATCTCTCTGATGCCCGTGGTACGTCAAGCTGAATCAGGCTTGAAATATAATTAATAAGGCTGGTTGGGCTTGGACAGGGATGCGGCTTTTAGCTGCCTCCGTGTCCTGGGGTGCAGATATTAATGCTGGGTGCTGCACCCCGGGACACACTTAACTGATTTCAGACATCCTGAAGGTTGACATCTCTGCAAATCCTGAGCAGCTACACGACTGGCAGAAGAGTTCAGTGCATCCTGACTGTGCCACAGCTGAAACCCTTGTGTTGGAGCTTCAGTGACTTGCGGTCCTTGAAGTCCTGGTTTTGCTGGATTAGAACAGTTACCCTTTACAAAAGGGAGGGGGGAAAGGCTGGATGCTGTTAAATGCTCGGAGATACTTTGTTGTTTTCAGAAATGGTTGTCTTAAAACTTTCCACTGATGTGAAGGATAAGATGTGAGAACCCTTCTTAGCAGGGTATCATCTATTCAGCTTTTGTGTGCAGAAGCATTCGCATTCAGTCAAAAGCTTCTGGTTCAATATGTCAATACCTGATTAAACAAAAAGAAATGCCTCTGCTTTGAATGTAAAAGCAGGGCTAAAGCAATTGTGCCGTGATAGTGGGTTAATGCTTCAAGGCAGTTCAGATTTCTTAATTAAGGACTGATTTCTGACATCAGGAATGTAAATTAGCAGCAATTATGTCTGTGTTCCCTCTAGCACCTTTTCATTCAAAAAGTTTTACAAATGTTAATTGCTCCTCATAGCCCCTTTCAGAAAGGTTTTATGCTCAGCTGGGGAAACTGAGGAACAGTTTGTGACTTGACCCAACTAGCACAGCTGGTTGGTGACAGAGCTGAGAATAAGCTGTGAAAGTTTGATTCAAACAGGCTGCAACAGCCTTTCCCCTTCAAAGGGGCTTCTGAAGGATCTGTAGAGCCCTGGCAAGGCACCATTTCCTTCAACTACTTGTCTCCTGCATGCTGAAACACTCTGTAAAGCCAAACCTAACTGACAAAATGTTTTCTGTGTGATTGAACCGTAGCAGTCCTGGATTTAGAGGGTAGTAAGCATGTAATTTTCCAACTTGATGATTATTTTTAAATATCGTTCCGGTGAGAGCAGTTCCTAGGGTGAGCTGGATAATGCCTGTCTGATTTCAAGCCTTATTACATAAACCTGTGCTCAGTACATACCTTACGTAAGCCCAGGTTAAACGTGTTTTTGTCTCAGCTTTATTGTGAAAATAGATGGAGACTGGAACTTGATTAAAATTGGAATCTGTAATCCGTGTATCACCAAAAACCGGGAACAAACCTCTTAACACCAATGTAGTATTATTAAGCAGCAGGCACTCACTTTATTGCAGCGCTGGGTGCACAGGGGGCAGCTCCACTTATCGTGCATGCCCTAAGGTGTGTTTGCTAGAGCTTTTATTTATCTATTATCTACATATGCATTAAAATCTAGGAATGATCATACATATTCATTGTATTTCCTGGAACTAATTACAATATAGCCCACCCTCGCTGCGTGCTCTGTCCCTTTGGGGGTCTCTGGTGGTCTTTTGAGACCCTTCGTGGTCATCTTGCCGTGTCCATTCCCTGATGTCTAGTAACTCACTTCCATATATGGCCCCGTTCTGGCTAAGAGGCCCTGTTTTGGTCCTGCTGCCCAGTTTCAGACCGTTCCTTGGAGATACGGTGGTCCTTATCTTCGTCTTCAACCAGTGTTTGCTGTTTTGTCCGTATTCTCTCCTGATGTCCCAGTAACACCTGCTGTTTCGTCTGTGTTTTCTCAAAATGTACCAGCAACAACAGCAAAAATATGTCCTTGGGTGCATTCTCTTTTGGGGTTTCTCATAACACATGCAGGAACACATCATCCTTTCACAGATTTTGCAGGAGGTTTTAAGCTTATTCTTCCAAGGGTGCGTTTGTCAGCTGGGTTTGAGTTCAAAGCTGCTGTGCTCTGGCGGTTCTTTCTTGTATGGTCTTCATAACATTAATTCCAGAGTAGCAGAAAGCTGGTGCGCTTTGACTTGAGGACAAGTCAAATCTTGCCTGACTGCAAGGGAAGTGTTCCTCTGCGCGGGCTGACGTTAGAAGTGAACCTGTTTTCCCACTGACATGAGAGCTGTGTGCAAACTTCTGTTATATAAGTGCAGCCGTTGAAAGACAAATGTATTTGCTTTCCTTTTTGTTACTGTCATACAGCAGGTCAGTCTTAATTCTGAGTCCTCTGGCTTCAGTTTGCTCTGGCCTGAGACCTTTCTTGATCTCATAGGATACATCATATCTTGCCTGCCCAGCCCCTGGGTTGGTGAATACTGAAAACTTAATGAGGAATGAACCTGAGCTCCCAGATCCTTAAGTAACTACATTTATCTTTTCAGACTTTGTAACTTTCTCCTGGAAAATCCCGATTACCCAAAGGAGGAAGGCAGAGTGGTTGTAAATCCCAGCACCAGCCTGCTTGCCAGCCAAGATGAGACCAAGGCAAGTGAGAGCCTCCTCCTCGCGCGCCTCCCGGGACCGTGTTCGACCCGAGCTCGGCGTGGGTTGCCTTGCTCTATTAGTGCATATTTGTGGCACACCTGACTGCGCTGCGCTCTTAGAGCTGGCCTCTGGGTGCCGTTAAACTGCTGTTAAATAACAATAGTTGCTTGTAAGATGGTTTCAAGAGGCTCATGTCTTGCTACTGTACAGGTTTGCCTTTTCTGCTTTTTTCCCCCTGTACCCTGCCTGCTTTTTGGCTACCTCCCATCTGGCTTGTTCGTTTTGGTCACTGATCTAAGAACTCTTTGGTCCCTGTGCTGCATAAAGTACACTTGGCCATCTAGTCTCTTGCATGACATCTAGTTATTGCCTTTTAACTTTCTAACTGAGGCTCTCCCTGAAGTTTCTTGGTATTTTTCCCCCTGTTTTCCTAATCTCTTTGACAAAGATTTTTCTCCCAGATACAACTATTTCGATTTACTTGAAGAAAGCTTATGTGACTTGGGAGATGGGGGTACTGAATACCTCTTTCTGCTCTGAGAAGTATCCCTCAGATTTAAGCCTGTGAAGCTATTGATGAGGTGGTGCAGCTTGGGGCAGGCTCCCTGCACGAGTGTGTGCACCAGTTAGCTTCATGTGTCACACCATGCTCAGGACAAGGTTGGAAAAATGGAAAATGAGTTGTGTGGCCCGGCAGAAGTTCCTGACTGTGAAAGATGCGTTGTTCGGGATGCTCTTGTATATCTGTAGAAGCCTTTTAATATTCTCAGTTGTCTCTTGCATTCTTCCCCTCAGGTGCCTAAAGTGGACTACTTTGATTTTTCCAAACTTGCTCCACTTGATCAGCGGTGCTTCATTCAAGCAGCTGACCTCCTTATGGCAGACTTCAAAATGCTGAGCAGCCAGGACATTAAGTGGGCGCTACATGAACTCAAAGGACACTATGCAATCACACGGAAGGTTCTTCATTTAAATCTTCTTACTAGGGTCATCCCCCTCCCCTATGGAGGAGAGCGGTGTGATGTCTTTTGCCTTAGGGCACCATCTGCTTGTGTGTGGTTGTGTTTCTATGATCTGCCTTTCCTTTCAAAGAGTGTTTGATGTCCATTTAGTCAAGAGACCTGCACTCTGTTCTTGTGCTTTGGCCTAGGAAATTTAGAGGCACTAGCTAGTTGATGGTGGCCATACATTAAACTGCGTAACGCTGCTATAATGCCCCCTATGCTGAAGGGGATATAATTGCTAATACTGTTTAAACTAGCCAACTTTTAAGACATCTAACTGCTGTCATTCGTTTTTAAATGACTCCACATTTGAAGAGGAGCCAGAGTCTCTCGCTGGCCTTCTCATTTTTATGGTTTTCAAAATGAAGCATATATTCCTTGTAAAAGAATGTCAACGGAATGGAGCTGTGCAGAAACATGTTCTCAAGTATCAACAAGCTAAACGTGAACGCGGTCTCAAGTTGTCGACCTGGAGCTATTCTTCTGATACGCTCTCTTGCTTAAGTGTCTTTCCAAGACTTAACTTTCAAAAGGCAAAAACAAACAAGGGGCAAGGTGATGTTTTTCTTTCGAGTGATTGAGTGTTGAGTAATTGAATTGAGCAAAACCAGGTGGTTCTAGCTCTAAACCATCAGAAAAAAAGCTTTAAAAAAATCGAGCTCTGTTGCATCAGAGTGGACGCCAGCTGTGTTAGAGATAAGCTGGGCTGTTGCAAAGCATCATTCAACTCTGCCTGAACAACAGGTGGTTCTTTTGTTTGTGATCGTTATAAATTCATAATGCAACAAGATGGATAAAGGGTAGAGAGATAGACCTGCCTTTATAGGTTATCTAGCTGTCCTGCTTCTAAATGGTTCTTACGCACGAGCTTTCATGCAGTGCTTTAATTTAATGTGTTTGTCTCTGCTTCCTTCCAGAGAGCAGAAAGGATTTATGCCTGTGTGTTGTTTTCTAGGCCTTTTCTGATGCCATCAAGAAATGGCAGGAGCTGTCTCCAGAAACCAGTGGGAAAAGAAAAAAGAGGAAAGAAATGAATCAATTTTCATATATAGATTTCAAATTTGAGCAAGGTAAATACCAATATTTGATGCTCTCTGTATGGATACTGCAAGCAGAGCTGGATTGCTGCAGACAGTGCTGCTGTTGGAGAGGGCTCTGGTGCCCATCTGTGTGTCTGTCACTGTCTAGAATCTGCTTTGGAAATGCTCTTCACCAGTGCATCTGCTTGGTGCAATGCTGCCTGCAATGCTGAGGTTATGTAGCTGGTAATGCAGAGAGGAGGCAGGGATTAAGCTTTGCTCTTGCTGCGCTATCCCATTTCATTGTATTTTAACACTGTTTTAGGTGATGTGAAAATTGAGAAGCGGATGTTCTTCCTGGAGAACAAGAGGCGGCACTGGAGGTCCTACGACCGGCTCTCGCTTCTCCCGCCGGTGCTTCTAGAGCAGGAATTCTATGAGCAGAAAGTTAAAGAGATGGCAGAGGTGAGAGTGGTAGGAGCTGCTTCCGTCTTGTGGGGCACATGATTTCAGCTACTGCGGAGGTCTTGGCCTTACGTGTGGAAATCTGTCTCTTTTGGAAGTCAAAACGCTGAACAAAATGTTGAAAAGCTGATGCTTTGTGCACCTTTACTAGCTATTAACATGTAGGGCTTTTTCAAAAATGAATTACTTGGGGTAAAAGCCACAAGGAACTTTGTATTTACTTAAATATATAGCTGTCACTTCTGCTGCTGAAAAACTTGCATATATCTGCTGATGTTGATTTGTAGTCTGTGATAAAACACCTTTCTGGACTTTTTTTTTTGCTACAAAGTAAAAGCTGTATTAATGAATTACTTCCTCCCATAAGTAGCAGTCTCCTTTTCTGCTTTTAGACTTGTAATTATAGCTCAGAGGTGGTGCTTAGTAACAACTTAGTCAAGGCAGACCATCCACTCTTTTTTCTTTTGAAAGCTGGCAGTCCTGTCTCAAATTCCTTGTCCCGTGTTGAGGTGCATGCATCAAAGCAGAACTTTGCAGCACTTCCTGGGGTGGCTTCTTCCCCTGACAATCCAACAGAAAATCAAACTAACAGCTCTGCAGCTACAGGCCTTTCTGGAGTAGTGTCCTGAAGATCACTGCCTCTTAAGCAGATGACTGTTTCTTTTTAAACACAAAGCTCGTGTTCCCCTTGGGGCTTTCTCTAGAGAGACCTATTGAGTGAGATCTTGCCTGCCCATAGAAACCTGAACTCATGACTCTCTGTAACCCAGAACGTGGTTCTTTGCTCTTCTGCCTTTGCTTCTACAGTCCGTTTTAGCTGAATCAGAAATAATTTAATGGATTGGAAGGCTGGGCTGAGTGGTGCTGTGGGCAGAACACAGTCGGTTGTAAATCTTGAGATATTGCAAAAGTGTTTAGGGGATGGAAAACTGGATTCTGCATTCTACAAATACAGATGCATGTGTCTCTTCCAGCACGCCGACTTTCTCCTTG
The DNA here is from genome assembly GCF_059628265.1 of Tinamus guttatus. Taxonomy (NCBI): domain Eukaryota; kingdom Metazoa; phylum Chordata; class Aves; order Tinamiformes; family Tinamidae; genus Tinamus; species Tinamus guttatus. Next base: position 1,087,823 of record NW_028288825.1, on the reverse strand, counting down.
CTTTGCAGATGAACGAGGAGCAGTATCAGAAGGTCAGTATTGGCAGTATGGTTCCTGGAGTTCAGCTTAGGTATTGCCACTGTTTTGCACTTACTGCTTTGCAGACTCCTCTGGAATAGAGTTGATTTTCTGCAGGGCTGTGTGCCCCGTGCTGCGTGTGCCGAGGCAGCAGAGCCTGCACTCTGTGTTGGCTGCCTCTTAGCAAAGGTGGATAAGAGCTGAGTCCAGCAAGGCAGCATGGATGTGTGGAGTGATCTGTAGTAATTCAGCCAGCTGCTGCCTGCATCTTTACTGACCAGAACAAACACTGCCATAGAATTGTACCAGTTTTGCTCTTGCTACCTACGTTACGGCTGTTTAAAACAGATTGGCTATTTTTGGAGCACTGCTAGTGGAAAGGTCATTTTCATTTGCAAAAAGGACTCTTTAAAAAATAAATAAATAAAAAGTATTTCCCTTTAAATGAAGAAAGAGGTCCGTTCAGCTGTGGATTACCTTTCCTGATGCCTATTTCTCCTCTGACTTTGGAGATGTCAGTGTATTTACTCTTAACAAACTTCTCTACCTCTGCAGTGAAGTACTCTAGACAGGTTCTGTCCAGGCACATGGGTAAATGTTCCCTTAGAGGGCAATAGATTTGAATCTTCCTTTTTCCCTCTAGAAATTGTGCATATCCTCTGCTGCTTCCTTGCAAGTACAGCCCTCTAACCCATGAGGGGTTCTGCCTGTGAGCTAAGGATTAGTCAAGCATAGTGTTCTTTGGGGGTTGGAGGAGAAGGGAGGGAATGTGTTACGGAGGACATGAAGATGTTAAATTAGTTAAAACTGGGTTTCTGAGTTTGCTCCCTCATGGTGAGCTTCGACCACCAAAGAGGTTATCTACAGAATAACGTATGTCCATAGCTTGGATTTCTCTTATAATTAATGCTGACTTTTTAAATGGATTGCAGTTGTACGTACCCACATCACAGCATTCTTTCTTCATTCCAGCAGTGTTTGTTGGTATGTTGCTATAGCTATTTTTTGGGATGTTGCTAATATGTCTGTTTATGGCTGCAGGATGGTCAGATGATAGAGTGCCGTTGCTGCTATGGGGAGTTCGCCTTTGAAGAGCTAACGCAGTGTGCAGATGGTCACTTGTTCTGCAAGGAGTGCCTAATTAAATACGCTCAGGAGGCAGTCTTTGGCTCTGGGAAGGTAAGGATTCCCACCTGGACACGGGGAAAAGGGGCAGATTGCTGTTGGAAGATCACATTGCTGTTCAGAGTGTTGTCGCTGAGACCAAATGTAACTGCACTTTACCCAGGAAGTGTTTGAGTGGAACAAAATCCACATCTGAGGAGTCTGCCTCACCATCAAATGGATAGCAAAGAACTTCACAAGACGATCTTTGAATAGGATTTCTGTCTTCCTGGCCTCTAACTTGCTCTGTGCTTAACAACTTTTAATGGATTATTAGGAATTTTTTTATAACGTTCATAGTAACAAGTTGTATTTGTTTTGGTTTTAATTTATTCATTGATAAATCAATGTTATCTGCACAGAGAACCAGTGCGAAATTGGCCAGTCTTTTTCCTAACTAAAGGCTTGGCCTTAAATTCTTTGTGATCCCAATCTAATTTGAGGGTTAGTTCCTCTACAGGATTCCTAACCTTCTCAATCTTGTATAGAAATGCTGATACTAGCAGGACATGCTTTCCAGAGTTGATCCAAATGGTAAGGAAGCAGCAGTTAGCAGTTATCCTTCTACTTAACTGAGCTATAAAGTTATTAATCTGCTGTGAGGTATGCACGCTCGTTTGCCTTGGGTTATGATGATCGAACCCCAGGGTTAATTTTTGGGGGTACTCTAGGGTCTGTATTTCATGTGACCATATAAACTGACAGCTGTGCTTAATATGAGTGTACTGCCAAGAACAGAATATGGTTCCTGATGTGGTGCCAGCTCCCGGTGGGGAACGTGCAGCGGTAACAGGCTGCTTTGTGGTCACAGCGGCTTTGAAGCGGGTGATCTGTAATCCCAGCTATCAACTTCCTACGGGTGCTTGTCTGAGACCTCATCTACCTGACTCACTAGCCTTGTTCATAGCATAGCAAGCCCCTGCTCTCTTCCCTGTCAGTCATCTGTTGATTTAAGCTCTCCTCTCTTCAAGCAAAGCTCTGCAATACTGTGTTTGGAAATGTTCTGGAGGCTGACTTGTCTTGTGTGTCACTAAAAACATACTGAAATGGAGCTCTCCTCTTCCATTTGCAGTCAGAGCTCAGCTGCATGGAAGGGAGCTGCACGTGTTCCTTCCCCACCAGCGAGCTGGAGAAGGTGCTTCCAGAGAACATCCTCTGTAAATACTACGAGCGGAAAGCTGAGGAGGAGGTGGCTGCCGCCTGTGCCGATGAGCTTGTCAGGTAATTCTGCAGTGCAGGATACATGCGTCAGAAAGGATGAGCTAGAGGAAATCCTGTACTTTCTGTTTTAGAAAATAGCCCTCCGGAACCGTAACTATGTGCTGACTGTGGGGTGGGTAGCTGTCATAGAGCTGCCTTTAAGTTTAGGGCTTCTGCTTTCCTGTGACTGTTGTTGTTTAGCACGGTTTGTCCTCCATTGACTAGGAGGAGATTAAAATTCAGTAAGGCTGATTTCCCCCCATCACTTGCCAGCCTCGTGCTGATCCCTTAAATCACATGGTCAGAAGCAGTGCTGAGCATATATTATTTTGATTGCAAACAGGGAAGTGATACGAAGAAATATAAGCAAAAAGACAGTAGTCGGCAAATCCTTGTGGCAGGCGTTTGGCTGGCAGCCTTATTAACAGCCACATAATTGTTTAAATCCCCTTTCTGCAAAGATTTGTTTGGCCCTGTGTTTGTTTAGCCAATTAACAGCATCTTTTTCTGGGCTGCAGGTGTCCCTTCTGTAACTTCCCAGCTCTCCTGGACAACGATGTGAAGCGGTTCAGCTGTCCTAATCCCCGCTGCAGAAAGGTAATTGGGTCCCCCTCAGCATTCGGTCTCTTTAGAAGTGCTTTAGGTGAACAGGGAGCAGGGTATATGAGGCACAGAAACAAATTGTAATCTGTTTTCTAATAAACTCTGGAGAACGCGAGCTGAGCAAACCTCAACTGCTGTCCTTGGCAGAATCTGGCATGATGCATTTTCCTTTTAAGCCCCTACTGGAATACAGATTGGGCTGGTAGTGAACAAAATTTGTTTGGAGAACTCAGTGTGCCCGTTGGAAGGGCAGAAGATCTTTGTGCTTTTCAAGTTTGCTGACAGCCATGGCATGAGAATCATCAGGTCCAAGGGCTGAGCAGAAGGGGGAAGCTTGACTGCTGCTGCTTCTACAGGTTTGTTTTTCTTGCAGAAATGTTTCGCAGCCTCTCGAATGTGTGTTAAACCCTGCTCGCATCTGGTAACAGCACATAGAGGCTGACGTAGTATCAGTGCTTGGCACCAGTAATATGGGGCATCGTGCAAAGCGTTAGCCACAAGGACGAACTCTCACACAATATTCAGAGCTGCTGATCCCCTGGCAGAGATTTCTGCTAATCACAGAAATTCCTTTTGGATGTGTGGACAGTGTGCATGTAACTGCCCAAGCGCTGGGTTCTTATTTTGAAGCTATACCACTGTTTGGCTGTATTGGGAAAGCTGCGTATAAGAAACCAAATTTTGTTGTCTGGAAAAACTGAAGTTGCTAGTAATGCCATTTATGTTCTGTTATGAAAAAATATCCCGTGAGGGAAAGCCATTTATGAAAGATGCACAATTCTGGTTTTGATCTTTAATCTCCAGCCATGTTTTGCTAACACTACCATTACAGGGAGAAAACTCCCAGTTCTGGATGCTGCAGATTTCAGGAGCAAGGAGGTTGGAGTGCCGTTAGGTGGCACTGTTGGTTCAGGTTTAAATGGATCTTTTTTCCTTTCCCATTTTTGAGGGGGAAAAAAGCTGTTTGCAAAGTGTCAGCACCATAGAGCAGAATTTAGGCTTAAACAACGCGAATGCTTCAATGTGTAAAAAAAAATGTATATATTTTAATGTGTAGCATGGCACAGTAAATGTGGGAATAGGGTCAGTGCTGCACGTTTCCTTCCCTCTGCTCTTCGTTTCCTTCCTTGGGTGCTGTTTGCCCCCCTCCCTGTGGCTGCAGCATTCCAGTGGGCTGGATTCCTGGTTTCCTGGACAGCTTGTGTTGATTCATTAGCTGAAAATCTGCTGAGTCGCTTAGGGCTCTTTAGCAATCTAAAAGACTTGAGGATTTGAAGCCTAGGATGACAGACTGAGCTAGCAGGATGTGGCACTGTCTCCTCTTGCAGCTGCAGCGGCCTTTTGTATTCCTGCTACCTGGTTTCTTTTCAGATCGAAACATTCTGGTTAATGTTCTGGCTTGCAGGCAGTTTGCCCGTAGGGAGGAAGGGGCTAATCTAGCCCCTTCCTCTCCGGGGGAGCTCCATGGAAGGCCGGGAAGGACGCCTTGGTTTTCCGAGCAGTGCCTCCGGCAGAGCCGCGGCAGTGATGAGTGATCCTGCAGGGAGCTCCCGTGTTTGCACAGCTGAACCCAGAGCGAGGGGAAGCGCGGAAAGGGCTCGGTCGGAACGTGCATCTCGAGCTCCAGGCTCAGCGCGGGGACAGCGGACGTTCTCCTGTCGTATTCCAGTGCGCGGGGACAGCGGACGTTCTCCTGTCGTATTCCAGTGCTCCGTTACCTGGATCCTCTTCCAGAGCTCCTGTCAGTGTCCCCTGGCCTTCTGGTAAATCTTGCCGAGAGCTTGAGCAAAGTGTGTGAAGGAAACCTTGATTTTGGCTCTGCCCGTGTGTGGATGGGGCCTGGTAAAGGAGGAGCTCTTGGCACTGCGCAGGGCCCCAGTAGGTGCTTCGGTCACCCTTTTGGAGGCTGAGGATGCAGGAAGAGCACGTGAAGCAGCCAGCACCTTGGTGGCGTGGCCAGACCCTGCCTCTTAATGTCACCAGCTCGTGCTGGCTGGAGGAGAAGCTCAGTGAGCCCCAGGGAAAGGTTGTCGGAGCGACCCCGCCGGGGCATTCCCTGGGTATTTGCAACCCGAGCGGGTGCTGGAGGAGAACGGGCTCTTGCTTAGCTGGCCGGCACCGGCTCTCGAAGTTTCATGGGTTGCTCTCCCATGGCACGGGAGCATTCCCGGCTCGCCGGCTCCATCTCGCTGTCCGGGCGCGGATCTCCGTGTGGAAGCGGGGCTTGGATTCCTCGTGCCTGAGGATGCGCGTTTTGCCTCGGCATCTTCTCACATCACTAAGATTTCCCACACTAAAGCCACCCATTCTGGTACAGCTATGAAAGACGCATTGATTTCTTAAGGACTAGACACTGTGCAAGTGCTTTCATGTATCTGGGAAATGCTGTTGCCCCCAGGAAAGGAAGTCATTCCCACTCCATCTCCCCCCTCCCTGTATCCCGTATCGTGCACAAAGTCTCGGCTTTTGTTCCGAGGCCGCTCGCGGCCGCGGCGGTCGCTGCTCCCCTCTTTGCAGTCTGGGCACAAAGCGCTGCAGGGCTCCCAGCTGCGAGGGAGGGAGGGAAGGAGGAGGGAAAGCCATGGTGTTTCCATGGGAATCCAGCACCAAGCCGATGCCGTGCGATCCCTCCAGGTGCCGGGGAGCTAAACCCCTTTTTGCAGCCCGGCTGCAACCTGCAGCCACCTCGCAGGCACCTGCATTTCCAAAAACCAGGCTGCACTGCGGAGCTTGCAGGGCTGGGCTGCAGGCTGGATGCAAAAGCGATCGCTGCGCCAAGGAGGCGGCCGCTGCTCTCGTTGGGAACCACGTTGTGCATCCCGCTAATGAGGCTGCCGTCGGGAAGGAGGATGCCTGCTGGGCATCGGAGCTGTTGTGCTGGAAAAATGAGCTCTGATGTGCCTGTGTGAGGGGGATTAAACCTTTTGCTGCGTTGCCTTTTCATCTCAAGGATGGCCAAAGCAGTCCTTGTGTGTACTTTTAATTTGCAGGACTAAGAGGTGGTGTTTTAGGGGACTTTTTGGGGCTGCTGGAATTACTTAGGATGGGTTTCAAGGTGCTGGCTGTGAACAGATGCACCCAGCTGCTTTTAACCTTCATTTCCTTGTGAAGGATGAACAGATATAAGCTTGCATGGAGCTCTGCCTGCTAAGTTGTGTCTGAACACGGCTCTTAGCAGGGTGCTAACACGGCATCCAGGACATAAATGAATAAAAGTCGTGTTGGATAGTTTGCAGCAACTTCAATACAAGTGGCCTTTCTTGCTAGAACGACAAATTGTCGCATGACATATTTAAAGTTATAAAAGCAGCTAATGGGTCGTTCTGCAAGGCCCGTGTGATGAGTGTACCTGGCAATGGAGCGAGCAGCTGCGCCTGGGTCAGAGCAGGGTAATGAGGCAGCCCCAGCCACCTATGATCCAGTTACGAGTGTTTTATAGGGTGCAAGGGAAACATTTGTGTAATCAAATAGCCAGCAGTGGCAACGCATGTGCTTAGGGTGCCATAATCCCTCCGAGGGTGCCATAATCCCTCCGAGGGTGCCATAATCCCTCCGAGGGTGCCCTCCCGTGCGTCGCAGGGTGCCAGGCGGGAGCTGCCCTTCCCGAACACCCAGCGCTCCGCGGTGCCGGGCGGAAGCTGCATGGAGACCTGGCAGGGTGTGCGCGACACCGGGGGAGCGAGAAAATCAGTCTGGCTGCAGAAACTGAGCTCCAACAGAACGTCTCGGTGCAGGCTGTGCGTATGGAGAATTACTTAATTCTCCTTGTTTTGCAACATGTTTTCCCAGCTGCTGAAGTGTCTCAGTCAGCTTCCTGACAGCAGTGCAAACATTTTGAAGGTCTTGTGGTCCCGTCTCTGTGCGGCAGTTCTTATCCCTATTTTTTCCCTTATGCTTTTCCTTAGGCATATTTATTTGGATGTGGTTGTCACTTAGCGCTTACCTCTCTGCTGTCGTGCAGAGCCGAGGACAGCGGCTGCTTATGACAAACCCCTGTCACTTGTTTTTGATGGCACTAAACTTGGCACCCAAATCCAAGATTAAATTTCCATCCTGTGTCTATGTGAGTGTGGCTTAGGGTTTGTTGGGATGAGAAGGAAACGGAAATGCAGGGTGGAAGATCGTGTCCTGGCGGAGCTTGGGGATGGAGCCCTCATGCTCATACAGGGCCCTATCCACGGGCCCATTTGCAGCTCGTCTCATCCAACAGAGCAATCCCGAAGCCGCCGTGATGCTCCGTGTGATCCCGGGCGGGAAGCCGGCTCCGCCAGCCCTCTCCTCCCGCTCGCTGCCTTTGCGCCCTTCCTAACCGCGCGGTGCGCATGGGAACACGCTCCGCCGCAGCGCTGCCAAAACCACAACAAATGGCAAGTTTCCGTCTGTCATCTGGGCTCGGAGGCACTCGGCGCCCGGGCAGGCGATTCATTTTTCTTCCATAAAAGGCGATTGGAGCCCGTGTGCCGGCAGCCGCCGAGCGCAGATGCTATCGCAAGCGCCGCCGCCGCCGGAGCCATCGGCTCCGGCGGCGGCGGCGCTGCCGATAGCATCTGCGCTCGGCGGATGGGCAGGAGGGAGGGACGAGGCGAAGGTGCCGTGGAGGTGAGCGGAGGCCGCAGGTAACTCCCCGTTGGACTTTCCTGCCAAATGGGAAGGGAAGAGGGAGCCAGGAGGGCGCTCCCAAGGCAGCAAAGCCTTAAAAGTACAAGCGTGCGTGCGCGTGTGCCGAGCCACGTGACGGGTCCCCGCTGCGGCGCGCGGGGCGAAGCTGCGCGCCGGAGATCCGCCCGTGAGGCGCTGCCGGCTTTTGCAATCCCGGCTTTCTGCTGCTCGGCTTCCCTGGAGGCTCGAGGAAAAGGCCGCGTTCCCAGGAGGCTCCCGGCCGCGTTCCCAGGAGGCTCCCAGCTGTGCTGGGCACGGCTGCCGCTGGCAGCTCGTTTGCTCTCCAGGAAAGGCAGCGAGCGGGAATAAAGTGTCACCTCCAGAGCAATCCCAGGCCTTGTTTCCAAGTGTCTCCTCCATCATGGCCAGGAGCAGCTACAAATATTGACTGGTGCAAGCGTTAGCTACCCGTTAAATGTTGCTTTTCTGGGAGGAACATGGTTTTCTGGGTGATCGCGTCTCCCTGCCCTGTGATTCATTACCTGCCCTCCTTCCTTGGGGCAGGTAGTAGGAATGCCCCAAGGAAGCACTTTTGTGCCTGTGGGTGCCACAAAAGGATCTCCTGGAGAACGTGGTGCTGCAGTGGGATGCAGGGAGCCCATGGGTGGGAGCTCAGGTGCTGCTGCTTTCACAAGGTCAGGTCTGTTTATGCAGAGGTACGTGGAAATGCTTCACTTGATAAATGAGGCTGACAGAGGAAGAGAGCAAAGCCTGGCTTGGAAATGGACCTGAGGAAAGAGGTCAGATTAAATGGGGTATCTGTCTGTTGGAGGAAAAAAAGTTGCTGAAGGAAAACTCAAGCTAGTCTCTTTAAAAATAGACCATGTAAGTCAGTGCAATTCAAGGAACAAAGGTTACTTCTGTGCTTGGTTTCTGCCATATATAGCAATATCCATTCAGTGAAAAAGCATTTTCAGTGCTTGCTGACCAGTGAATACCTCTTTGTCAGGTCCATAAGAGGTAGTGCTGTGCCTCCCTCCTCGCTTTGTCCTCTGCTAGCGAAAGGTCTGGAGGTAACGAGCTGTAAGTGTGACTCCACCTGGGATGGAAACATCAGCCTCCCCTGGGTGCCCCGGCACTCGGGTCTCTCCTTCCCTGCTCCAGTGACACCCTTGGGTGGAAGCGCTATCCCGAGAGCTGCTGCGGTCACCGCAGATGAGCGGAGACAGCGGCTTTGGGGATCAGTGGCAGAGCCTGTGAGGGGCTGGATAAGATCCCTCTGGTGAAGAGCGATGGATGCTGGCTCAGAAATGTCCTCAGCTGCTTTTGAGCTCAGCAGTTGCTGGAGTCAATCCCTAATCCAACTGGAACTGCTGCTGCTGGGAAAAGCCCTGCAGGTTGTGGCTGTGCTGAGAGCAGAGGCAGGACAGGGGCCCATGGCAGCCTGACATTAGCTGTAAACTTAAAAAGGAAAGGCAAAGGTCCCTTGAAAGAGAAAGCGAGGGGCGTTATTCCAGTTTCTTGCATTTCACGCAGGGCAGAAAGGGAATGAAGTGATGCAAGCACCCTAACATCGAGGAGGAAACCCTAACCTTCTACAGAGGGTTCCTACTTTTGCTCAATGTGCTGTTTTTCTTTAGCAATGAGGTAACTTAAGTTGCCCTTTATTTCTGCAGGTCCTCACAGCAGGTAGCGATGCTGGCGAGCTGTCCCGGGGCTGTCGTGGGCACCGAGTACGGGCGCTTTCCACAGCAGCAATTACAGCTGCTTGGGCAAGTTTGAGGCTTTTCCTCTGCCCAGTGCTACTTGGATCTGCAGAGCAGCAGAGCAGGGTTAATGTTTTGCCACTGCAGTGGAAGTGGAGGTTGGAAAGGATGGAAAAAAAGACTGTTCCCAAGCCAATTTAAAAACATTGTTCTGACCTTATTCAAGAAGCTACATCTTCCCTCTCTTTCCTCCCCCTCACATTCCTGTCGTAGTAATCATTGATCTCTAACCTCAGCTTCATCTGCCACAGCTAACCACTTATATGCACTTAAAACCAGACTTTCTGCACACACCTTGTCTTGTACCCTGGTACTTCCAGGGCAAAGTTATCTTGGGAGGGATATGAGTCAGCAGGAAAAGTTTTGAATAACTTAGTGTCAGGGTTGCTGCTGCCTGCCTGCTCCTTCGGGCCATGGCATAACCTCCCCTGTGCAGTTACAGGAGGTGTTTTGCTGCTTTCTGGTCTCACGTAAACAGATTGGAGCAGATGACACAGTCATCGGACTTCCTGGGCTAACACCAGGCTGCTGCAGATGATGTCCATTTTGGAGGCTGTCAGTTGAGTTTGCTTCCTAATTTGGTCACGGCGTGCTTAGAGCTGCCCTGCTTTTCTTTTTTTAAAAACACTCGTCCTTTTATATCATTGTAGTGGAGGGGAAGCTGTTTGTATCGGGGAACCTCCAGCTCTTCTTACTTCCTCCGTGTGGAGGAAGTGATACTTGAATGGTGCCTTTGACACAGCAGTGCAGTTCTGAACTTGATCTTTTTTCCTTTTCTTCTTTGCTTTTCCTTCATTCTTTGCTGCTCTTTAATGACCTCATCTCAGTGAGCTTGCTGCTTTTCTACCCATTCTGGGTACCTATTTGAGCTCTTAGTGCTGGAAGGGCTCTGTGGAATAAGTCTCTTAGGGGAATGAGGGAGCTGCACTGAAGCTGAGCAATAAAATTGATAAGCAGAGATGTGTGATGTAAATCTTGCCTCACTAATGGAGAGAGTGTTTTGCTTCATGCATCATCACTAACAAGAGTTCTGGCACCATTTAGGAAGCTGAAAATGCCAAACACTGGGAGAGAAAATATGACTGGTCGGTTCTGCTAAACGACCTTTAAAAATGAGCTAATATCTTGCAAATCCTCAAGAAAATTAAGGACCACAAGCCTCCTTGAAGAGGGCCTTTTGGTAGCGGACCCGAGTTAGCCCTGGTGAAGCTGCCTTTGGTTCCTGGCGTGCAGGAGGCAGCTGAGAACTGTCAAAGTGTCTTTCCAATGGGCAACAGAAATGGCTGACAAATAATTACTAAACCTGAAGCCTTTTTCTTTTTTTCCCCTCTATGCTATGCTTACTGGGAAAAGAGGGAACAAATGTTTCCAGCTGATCCCGTTGTGAGTGCAGCTCTCAGCTTCATTCTGAGCTGCTGGTCCAGGGCTTTACGTATCTTAGGTGGTTCCAGCAGAGTCACAGCTCAGAATGAACCTTGAACTGATTAGTTCTTGGCCTTAAAGGTTTGGAAGTCGCTGGGCAGGTATGGGTTGGTCTTGGCAGGCGTTCCTGTGCGCAATGAAACCTCGTATGTGAGTCATGCGCCGGATGCCTGGATACTGCTGACCTCTGATACGTGAGTAACGGAGAAACGCGAACATGGGAGTCATCAAATTTGGGAGGAAAAAGAAGGTAGAAACGGAAGTTTTTCTGACTTTTTTTTGTAAAAGTCACCTCTGTGTGTCATTCTGTATTTGCATATTATCTTCTAATTAGTCCTGACTGACTCGCCTACCATTTCCACCTGAAAGGAATGATGTGTTTTGAAGTGTGTGGTTTGTAATCTCAGTGGGCCGCTGCTGCTTCTCCTCTTCCTCCCTGCTCTTGCAGTGCCCCCTAAAATCCATTCTCTTATTGCTTTTAACCTTCAAGCCTCTTTTCTTTTGCTCTGGCTGTGTTACTACTCTTGCATTATTAATGGGGCTGTAGCAATCCAGCCAGAACACTGACATTACTAATTACTACTTGTAGCAGAGGAATGAGGAGCAAGATAAAACTGGGTCAGGAAATGCTGTCATCAGGACTGCGGAGCAGAACTCTCTGTACAAGCAGGTTTGTGTTGAAAATGGGCTCCTTCACCCCCAGGCATTACCTGTGCATGCTCAGGACGTGGGCCCTCCGTGCTCGTTTGCTGCTTACAAATGAAGTAAAATGGTTAATGGACCTTTAATCTTCCGGAGCTGAGGAATGGAGCGGTCTGTCGTGCTCTGCCTGGTAGCATTTCAAGCATCACAAAATTCATGTGCTCTTCAGTGTGGTGCTGCAGTGCGAAGGCCTCTCTCTTATTAGTGTCAAACGCTGAGGAAACATTAGTGACTGGCTTTATTTTTGCATTTGGCGAGAGCCTGTCACACTCTGTGCGTTCAGATTGTCCTTCATAGTGCCAAGGGCATCCTACAGCAACAAACAGCTCTCCATGCTCCATATAAAAGAATATGGGTACTATGAAATCAAAATTAGGCCATTATTTTGGGGATGAAGCAATTAACCTGTGGATCCTGGGCTCCTGTAAGCATAAGGAATTGCCTGTCTATCCTGTTTCTGGTTAATGGAGCTGTGCCTTTTCACTCAATTGGGCAGAGCATCCACTTAGGAACCTGGCATCCCTTGGAGGCCTTGCTGTGAACATTTGTGCTGTCATGTTAGCTTGCTCCTTGAACGAGGGGCAAGTGAGAAAAGGGAAGTGTCATTTACTGCAGAATATATTGTCACTTAAGATAAGCGACAGTTTAAAGTTATCTCTTTAAACATGTCTTTGTTGTTTGCTTCTGTGAAATAGTTAAAATGGCTAAAATGCATAGCAGTGTAACACAGATACAAAATTAAGTAGTGTATACTGGCAAAAGTACTGAAGTATGTGCCCTCCCAGCAGAGTCGTTGCAAAATGCTCTATGTGAGCAAGGTGGGAGGCTCTTCTGCATTTGCTAGTGCTAGGAGGAAGAGAGCATGTCGCAGTGGGACAGCTCAGGTGGCAGGTACCTTCTCTCGGAGGCAAGGGAAGGGATTGTGGATTCAGTTTTCCCAGCATTGCTGGTCACCCAGTGTGGCAGCCTGGTCCCGTACTCTTGGATACAGCAATGAACCTTGTAGCTGCCTTGCGGGGTGCAGAAACAGGCGTGTTTCAAGGTCTGTCCACGCTGGGGACAAAGGTGTGCCCTTTGCACGACACAAATAGTCCTGCGTCATCTCAGCGAGTTCTCCCGCCCGCGAAGTCACGCGTTGGAGCCTCTCGCACAGCCCAGGGTGACCCTGTGCCCGCAAGGCCGCCGAGTCGCGTCGTTTCGAGGGGAATACGGGCATTCAGAGGGCAGTTTGTGCTCCGTCTCGCAGCCCATCTAACCTCCAGATAGAGCAGAGCCGCTTCCTTCGCGCCCGCGCGCGAGCAGCGTGACTCCTTCCCAGGGCGGGCGGTAACTCTCACACGAGCAGAAATTCGGGCTGGCCACACTCCACAATATCCCCTTTCAAAGATTATCCTTTAAACTGTCCTCGTCACACGCTGCCTTTGGCACTGGCCCGAGTCTTTTGTACCGACAAACAGTATTTAAAAGAGAGGCTGGCTCCTCTAATCTCTTCTCTGTGGGTTGAAAAATCTATCCTGCTGTAGCTGGCCCACTTTATGTCTCTAATCGATCATAATATGTGTAAGGTTTTTAAATCCTGGCTCCTGTTTTCTCTAGCCCTAGGTGGGAGTATCTGCTACCCAGAAGTGATCCCAACGCAGAACTTGCTAGTGCAGCTTGGAGTAATTGAGGGAGAGCAGGAACTGCCATTAGGTGGGAGCCGGGGATAGGCAGTCATTTCTACCATGCTTTTAATAAAGTCGGTGTGGAACTGCAGAGGTCTAAAGCTTATAACCCCCATTCTCCTTTTAAAAAGTAAGTATTGATTTGTCGTTAAGATCGAACACCTTCGGTAAGGCAAATGCTTCCTCTGCCCCAAATTTCATGTGCACTTATTTAATTAAAAGGCGACAAGGTTAATGAAGCTTTGAATGCATAAGGCCTTATTTGCTGAATTTAATTTTATTTTAATTGCTCCAGAGATTGAAATTCCCAGCTATGGTTGTCCCCTAACATGTGATTAAGGAACTGGAAAGGGATGACTTAAATTTTTTCTTGGTTCCAACTTCTTCCTCTTACACCTTTTTTTCCATCTGTCTTAGAATGTATTTTGTTTATCTGATCCTCTTAAATCAGTATTTTAGCTTTATGCTTCTGCTGGAACTGGCAAAGCTGTGAGCTGCTGAGCAGGCACCTGCGGCACCAGGAGCAAGGTGGCAAATGGGAAGGTTTGTTTGCAGATCGTCCCTCTTTCCTGCTGTTTTACTGGCTGATTAAGAGCAAGTAAAGTTGTTCTTCCACCCACTACCTGCCCCTGCAGTCAGGATCGGTAGGTTTAAACTGCCCACATCAGCCCTAGTCTTCATTAAGCATGCAGTTTGGGGAAGAAAAAAAAAGGCTTTTAGTTTGTTTATGGGGACTTTTGAACAGCAGTTTTAGTGCCTGTGACGTCCTTGGGGATTCAGACCCTTATGTGGTCCTCCTCTGCCCCGCTTGTGCTCGCCCTGCAGAGCTCTGGAAGCTGAAATTTTAAACTGCACAAGAGCCACGTGCCAGCAGTGTGTTGCTGTGATGGAAACAGCAGGATCATGTTCCTGACTTCGTTATAATAAAAACTTATGGCCCATGCTGAATGCCGCCGTATGCGGCCATCTCTGTCTTTATCTCTGACAGATGCTCTCGGATATTCCAAGGCTACTGTACATTTTTATTTATCCTTACGGGCTTGTTAGCCTTGGCTAGAGGGATGATATAAAGAGAGCTTCCAGCAGGAACAGAAGACACCAGGGTTAGTGCCCATCTCTAATGCAGAACCAGTGCAAGTAACAAGTGTTCCAGGGTTTTGCTATAGCTTTGGAGTTCCTAGCTGCCAAAAATCTTTGGGAATAGCAAGTACTGCATCCCCTTGCTGCAGGGGGCAGCGTGAGGTGCTGATAAACCTGCAGGTGCTGCCCAGCCATGACTGTGGGAAGCTGCAGGATAAAGTGGAGGGAGGACGGCCAGTGTCACTTGGGGTCCTGTGCCCCGCGGATGCTTTTGGGGGGACCGAGAGGGCTCCAGGGTGCCCTCGACAGTGCCATGTGAGTTCTCAGGTGCTTGTTGGCTCATTCCTGAAGCAGATGAATTCATAAAACATCTGGAATGAAAACATTTGGTTGCTTTCAGATGGTCTCCTCCATTCTCAGTCCAGCTCTTGGTCTCCTCTCCAGCCGGAGACATTGTGCATGCTTCCCACTCATCCCTGTCCCGTCTCACACCTTCTGTAGCTGTAGCAAATCATCTTTTTCTCCGCTGCCAAATGCCTCCCATCCACCAGGATGGCTTAAGGGACACCCACCTCCCTCCCTGACTTGTTTCACATCAGCATTTGGCTTTGAGGGACAACAGTGGCTTAAGGGAAGACCATGCCTCAGTTTGCCGAGCGAGCAGTGCTTCCCTGAGTGTCTATGGGTTCATCCCTAGGTTCTCTTACTGCTGCCTGTCTAGGGAATGAGAGGCAGTGGTTCAATTTTTTTATTCGTTTTTTTTTTTTTTTGTAAGCAAGTCATCCTTCTGATAAAATCCATTGTATTTCTGCCCTGAGGGTTGCTAGGAGCCCTGAAGACATCCAGGAAAGCTTTGCAAGGTAGGAGACAAAGCACACTTGGCACTGTCAGGAGATCACATGGTTTTAAAAACAAATCTTTTTTTTTTCTCTCCCCCTAGCAGTGTTTTTCTTAACAATGAGAGGTTGCTCAGCCATCCAGACTGACCGACCAGTGTCTTGCCTGAAAGCTGGACCCTGTAACTAACATTGGCCACCAAGATAAAATGGTCGTATTTCTTCAGTGATTTATCCTCTGTGAGGCTAATCTGAAAGAATGCTTTATTGCTCTATTTATTTTTTTAAAAGAGGCTGCTTTGACCTCCTTTCGTTCAGTGGTGGGAGCATGCATGCCTCCGAGCTACATCTCAAACCCAGTTGCTGCTCAAAGCCCAGTATCCAAGGGCTGTTAGGGGCAGAGATGCCATTCAGGAAAAGAGGGCAAGCATATTCCCCCACCCTGAGGGCTTTTCCACCTTGGAAAGCCGTGCTGGAATATCCAAGTGTCTCGGGCTATGAGGTCTTGCCTTGGCTCCTCACTTGTGAAACGAGGATGCTCCTTCCTGCCCACCAGCCCTGCTCAAAATCAACCTGGAAGAGAGAGGTGATGCTCAGAAGTGGGGCAAGGATGTCATATTGATGTTGCTGGCAGGTTACCATCACCCTAAAGTTTGTATATATAATTATCCATATAAGTAAGATCTGAAGGTGCCTTGTTATGGCATCTTTTTCCCCAAAGAAGGGAAAGGATTGCAGCTGTTGGAGCCGCATGCTGAAAGAAGGACAGAGCTTTCAGGTAGCTGGAGCCCTTGCCAGGTCTTGTGTTCAGCAGTAGCCGGCTGCTGCTACTATATTTAGTTTCTCTTAGTGTCCCAGAATGAACACATTAAACCTTTCTAGATATGGAGATAGGCACAACACCAACTAGCACCAAACAACGGCTTGCCAACTTCTCAGCTTTGTAGTTGATTTTAGGCTGGTTTCTTGCCTTTCCTGCTGTTGGGATGGAGGATAATAAAGTTATGTAAATGGTGTCTTTTTTTTTTTTTTTAAAGGAGTTTGCTCTGTATATCACAGCTAGGGTATTTTAGGAAAACTTCTGGCATATTTTGTTGTGGCTTTAACCCCTTATTTTGCGTTTCAGGAGCATAGAGGAAGAAATTGGCACTTTACAAGGGTCATTAGGTAACTTGCCAGTTTTCTACTACAAACAACCATTGAAATGGTTTCAGAGGCGACTTTGTCTTCCTGTAAAAGATCTTTTTTTCTCGAATAAATCTGTCCTACTTGTGTAATCAAATGAAGCATACTTTTTTTCTTCCCTCCTGGAACTTTATGCTACTTGCAGCTGTTGTACAAGCTATAGATTTCTAGATTTGTGTCAGAAAACATGACTTCAGACCACTGGGATTTTTGTGGGTGGGTGAGTGTGATAACAGATTAATGAGTTTTACTCAGCATCTCCATCTGCCAGACTAAACTGTGTCCTGCATAGGAGACTTAACACAGCTGTTTGAGTTGGTCCTTTAAAATCAAAGTAGTCCACGGTAATGGAAACCCTTTACCTAGTAAAAGCTGATCTTGAATATATAAAAAGAAAATTGCTCTTAAGGTGGCCTTTCAAAAGGCAGCACCTTATCTGTAATGTATTTGCTTTCCTTTTCCTGGTGCGAGCACGGTGATGAACTCGGAGGCAAATGAGGAAAAGCAGGGGTCTTATGGAGAAATGCAGGCGATCCCCTAAGGACTGAGAAGCCCCAGGTACTCATGAAACATGTGGATCAGGTTCCTCGTCTGAAACTTGAACTCTTATTATTGCAACACTCACAACCGCCTCCCTTAGCTTCCATGTGTAAGTGAATTAGAACATGTAGGATAAAATCAGTTATTTCAATTCCAGTGTGGGGGACTTGTAGCAGAGGAGAATAACTGGGAAGCAGGATCCCTGCGTTGCCGTGCGTGTAAAAGGATATATGCTTTCTCAAGCTGTGTTTGGCTCAAATCTCTGTCACCCCAAGGGGCAAACATAAAGTCCAGCTGAAAATAGAGCTGTAATAAAGAATGATATGACCAGACCAGGCAAAAGCTGCAATGCATTAGTTGTAGCTGTTAGTTTTCCTATTCCCTCCTGAGAGCTTTGAAAGTTAAATGGGAGTGAAGTTGCTGCTGAATGAGAAACAGGTTACCCTTTGCCTCCATTCTGTTATGTGCAAGAAGTTACTGTGGCTAGACACCAATTTGATGTTATTTTGACCTCAAGCATTATTCCTTAGCTGTTTTTTTTTTTTTTTCTGTAGAAAGGAGAGTATCAGCAAAAATGTTAGGTGAGTGCGCTCCCTGTGCCTGCAGGTACCCACACCCCTGCTGTCTCTGTGCTATGTCTACAGCTTCTCGTTGCCTGTGAGACTGGATAAACAGCTCCTACACGGAGCAGCCCAAAGGCACTGGGGAGTTGGAGTAAGGGGCAAAGCTGGCCTGGCAACTTGGATATGCAAACACTGAAGGGTGTTTACTCAACACTTTGGGTGGACTGCACTTGTGTGTAATGAGTTGTGCAACTGCACAGCTGCACCCGAGCAGACTGAGGCCTCCTGACTTGTCTTCGGAATGGGCTCATCACAAACACTTGTCAGGAAGGTGTGAAATTCCCATGGTCTATTTGCATGCCTTATTCCATGTTGCTTCTGTCTAGATAACCTGCTTGATTTATGCTTGGAGTATTAGTGAACCGCCTTCCTGCTTTCTGCAAGCTTGATTAGAGATGCTGTCCTTGGCCTGGGCTGGTCACTTCCCCTGAAGTGTCTCACGTCACTGTGGAGAAGTGAAAAAATACATTGCAATTACCAGGAAGGCAGCTGTAGTCCTTGGACTTGTGTGCTGCAGCAGGTAGAATCAGGGAGACGAGTCCTATTCTTTTCCCTGTATTGTGGCAATAGTGATACCAACTGTTTCGTGCTGGCTTTTATTCAGGATTGACAACAGGGTCCTAGAAAATGCTTAGGAAAAGTTAAATGTATTCTGAGGTCTAGAAATTTTGTCTCATTCTGAGAAATTAAAGCTAACTCAAGAGATAGGGTGACTTCATGTGGTGAATCTATAAATGTACATTTTTCAGAAAAGTATGCAACATCTTTTATAGGAGAAGAAAAGGTGGCAATAAGAGTCTAAAAGTTAAAATTGAATGAAAATCTGGATTTTGAGTCTGTGAAATAATTGGTAGAAGGTCTGGAGTTTTTCACTCAAGTTGGACATGATTCAGAAGGAAGAGGATAGCTTTGAGATTTAATCATAAATTGCATTCTTGGTGCAGGAAGCAGATGCTTTCATGTGACCCCTAATTTAATGGTCCCTTTCAGCTTCATTCTGTGTTGAAACCTGCTGCTTTTTAGCATCACTACAATCTGTAGCCCCATCATTTCAAGCTGTGTTTCAGCTAGATTGAGCCACGCTAGGTGTGAGCGGACGTGGCTGGGTGACTGCCAGGGGTGCCAGAAGAGGCAGCCTGGATTCCGTAGGTGCTGCTGTCACCCAGGATTGCATCGGGTGTAAATTAGCACTAC
This sequence comes from Tinamus guttatus, assembly GCF_059628265.1. Lineage (NCBI taxonomy): Eukaryota > Metazoa > Chordata > Aves > Tinamiformes > Tinamidae > Tinamus > Tinamus guttatus. Next base: position 1,069,227 of record NW_028288825.1, on the reverse strand, counting down.
CACAGGGGAGACAACCTTGCAATTTGTCTGGTTGAAAAGCCCCAGGAGAAGCTTGCAGAAGAAAAATGCAGAAAACCCTTAGACAAAAATACCACCAGTGGTGCAGAAAGGCCCTTGCTGATACATAGCAGCATGTGGGAGCAGCGTGCCTGCCTGGTCCTTGTGATGTGTCCCGTGTGTCCCCTTTCCTCCTATAATGGAAGCGCAATACGGTGTGAGCTGGACTTTTCATGTAAGAAATGCAACATTGTCAGGCTGATCTTGGCCCAAATGTCGTGATATTTGGGAATATATGGAAAGGAGCGTAGGAGAGAGTCCAGCGCAGGGCCACAAGGATGATCAGGGGCCTGGAACATCTGCCCTATGAGGAGAGGCTGAGGGAGCTGGGCCTGTTCAGCTGGAGAAGAGAAGGCTGAGAGGGGACCTGAGCAGTGTCTAGAAGTACCTCAAGGGAGGCAGTGAGGAGGATGGGGCTGGTCTCTTGTCACTGGTGGCCACCGACAGAACTAGAGGTAATGGCCACAAACTGAAGCACCAAAAGTTCCACAGGAACTTAAAGAAAAAAATTTTTACCAGTGAGGGTGACAGAGCACTGGAACAGGCTGCCCAGAGAGGTTGTGGAGTCTCCTTCTCTGGAGATCTTCAAACCCGCTTGGACGAAGTCCTGTGCCACGTGCTCTAGGTGACCCTGCGTGTGCAGGGGGTTGGACTAGATGACCTCGAGAGGTCCCTTCCAACCTTCAGCATTCTATGATTCTATGAAAACTCCACTTGTGGCCTTTACTCCAGAATAGCCATGTTGAAGCCTGGTATTCTGCTCTGTTGTTCCAGGCCTCAGGTAGCAGTTTCTATACATGTACGTGGAGAGGAAGGTTATGGTAGCCCTAGAGTTTGCTGCCTTCTCTTGTTACAGAATTGTTTGCTGCAGGTGGGCATGCAGCAAGGTCTTGCTCTGCAGTCGTTTCTGTGCAAATATTTCCTTCTGAGACCCTCCACTTAGTGCTGGATACAAATGCTTATGAATATACTTGGACCATCTGGAAGAAAATTCTTTGCAGCATTCCACGTCCTGCTTTATATTTAAGAGTCAGTCCTTCTTAGTTATTTTCCAGGTGGATTAATGTAGGTCACTGAGGCAGCCACCTGGTAAAATGCAGTGAGCTGTTACTGTCATCTTCTGTAAAGCTCCAGCACCCCCACCATCTCCTACCAGCCCTTCCTGCAGGAGTGCTCACGGCTATGTCACAGCAAGATTAACAGAAAATTCCTGCAAATAATTACGGTTCCTTCCAAGGTATGCGTTAATCCAAGAACATGAAGTGGGGTGGACACATTAGGAGAGCCTGAAAACCTTAATTCGGGGACTGGATGAATTGTGCCAGGCTGGGTGAGCTGCTGCCGCCTGCTTGAAGCGGAGACCCAGAGCATCCGATCCCCCTGCTCCGTTATGAGTGTGTAGGGAGGAAGGACAGGGCAACCCTGCCTGGGATGGGCTTGGAAGAGCAGTAGGGAACAAGAACAGGGTTGTCTCCGTTGCCTTCTGTGCCACATTGGCACCAAGCAGCAACTCTGTAATGAGGGTAGGGGAGAAGGAACACGCAAGCAAGGAGGAGAAAAGTGATGCAAAAGGCAGAAACAGAAGAGCTATGCAGCAAGGTGGCATCTAATATTCAGTGCCTGGGGTGGCAGTATTCAGTAGGAGGTGACAGCTTTAATCATGGGATGAAAACTCGTCCCTCTGCGGCTGTGGGGCAGGTCTGGGGCCCTGGGCAGCAATGTGGCAGGGATTAGGAAGGGTGTTTTCCTCTCCCAGAAGAGCAGGGTTAGGGCCAAGGTAATTAGGCACCAGATCTAGTATGCCCAGGATCTTCTGATTTTAAAATCTCTCAGAAAACAGTGTAAACTAAATGTTTTAATGCCAGCATGTCTGTCTGCTCAGAATACCAAGTTGGAGACTGCTGTGGAGCAGGACCTAAGGGTGGATGTCGCAGCTTTGCAAAACTGGGCAGAGAGACCCCTCTCAAGGACAGAGCTGAAGGGGCAGGAACATCCTTCTTGCTGTAGCTTTACACCATGTCGGAGACCTTTGTAGCATCTTTAACATGTCACAGCCAGAGATGGATTTATGCACCCATGCTTACCATGGCCGGGCCAGGTATGTAGCTATTGCCACCCCTTTGCCGTAAGGGGAGGAAATGGAGGCAGGATTCCTGGTGATTCCTCAGTGTTTTGTTCGGAATCCGCTGCGGAGCTAGGGACACCAGAGGGAGCAAGTGAGCCTGAAATGGTTGCTTTCAACAAAAGCCAGCAGCAAGTAATCACAGCCTTGCAAGAGGTAAATTAAAACCGTGGCTTGCCTGGGAAACATGCACAGCTCAGCATCTTCCCTCCATAAATATTTCCTCGCTGTGCAATCTGTAACCCCTTCGGTGCTCAGCAGCTGTGCCCGTTGCGGCCTGCAGCCAGCCTGGGCACAGGATCTGCAGGGCAGAGGTTTTGGGCCATTGAGAACTGGGCTCGGTGGCCCTGGACCCTTCTGGCTGGGGAGGAGTCCAGAAGGGTTTGCACAAAACCAACCCAGATGCTCCACACGGTGCTGGGCAGCCGGGAATCCACATGGAGCAACCGTCGGTACAGGAGCATTAACGCTCTCCGTAGTCTCCTCAGTGCACCCCTTGCTCATCTCCCCTTTTTTCTTTTCCTTTTTTATTATTTTATCAAACCACCCTCATCTACAAAGAGATACTATGAAGTGGGCCTGGTTTTCAGGGTTAGCGAGCTGCCATAAGAGGGCTCCAGAGCCCCGTTCTTGAACACGGTCTTTTGTGGGCTGGTCTTCCCCTTTCTCTTTATCAGGTTATCCGAGCTGCTGCAGCAAAACCCTCTTGCACATGGTCCAAATATTTTCTTTTACTGCTCAGACTTGTTTTGAACCTGGTCTTTTTATTTTGACCAGAACGTTTATGCACAGTACTGAAATACCCCATGAGTACGGAAATGCCCCATACTTTTTAAGCTTGTTTCTTTGCCTGAGCACAGAAATTTGACTTTGTAAAGCTTCATTTTCTTGTAAAAATAATAGTAATAATTCACTACTATAAATATACCCCTCTAGTAGGAACTGTGTCTGTGGGAGGAGAGATTGAGGGGAGTTGTTCATGTTTCTGTAGGGTGCTGTGAGCTGTTGGTAGCAGCACAGGGAGGCTCTGAAATGGATTTTGGGGGCAGAGTCGAGAGTCAGATGTTACCATGACAATACAGATTGCAAGGGATGACTCTTCAGATGAAAGCATCATTTAAGAGAAAAATAAAGGGAAAAAAAAAAAGGAAAAGCAAAGTACTATTAGTCAAAAATATGGTATGAATTTTAGGTTCAGTAGAGGTGAAGCCACTTAAAAAAAGAAAGTAGGGACATAAATATTAATGCTGGCAATCTTCTTCCCCTTGGGGGTTAAGGGAACAACTAGAATATCCTGTAGGAGCCAGGCATCTTATGAGTAAGCATCCAGCAAGTTTTCCATGCAAATTTTTGGACATGCGGTAATGAGTTCCAGTAATAGCTCCCCGCTGACTCCTCACATCCCAGATATTGCAAGAATATGCACTGATAGTATGTTTACCAGTGCAGATACAGCTGCCAGTCTGGTACTCCAAGCACAGTGCAGATGGCCTGCTATTTATATTACTGTTGTGCCTAGAGCAGACTCCTCTGCATTGCACTATCTGGGGAAAAGTAAATGTCCACTGGCAGCTAGAAATTATCAGGACATTTTTACAGGAAGAATCGTGAAGTCCAGTTGACCTCGTCCCGTTCGAGTGGCTTTGTAGTAATCCCTGTGTTATCTTGTTTAGACAGAACATTTCTGATCTTGATGTGTGAATTCTTGTTAGGGATTGGTTTTATTTTGAGACATGCTCAGAATGGTATCTGAAGTTTTCTACTCTGATCGGACACTTACTGGTGAGTTTGTCCCTTTTTTGAAGGGGACAAAAAGTCAGATTTCTGTGCTGTGCAGAAGACAGCAAAGCAAACTGTTTTCACTCTCATTCTCCCAGAACTGTTTGGTAGGAAAGGCCTAAATTTATCCAGCTGCCTATAATTCAAAATGTGTGATGATTGCGCTGGTGCAGTAGCCTGTTGTGTCTTGTTCAGCACAAATAGAAACTCCAAGGAAGGAGAGGATAATTAGAAGCAATCCAGTGACTCTTGTGACTGTGTAAAAATAGAACTTTGTACGGATTTTTTTTAGCAGCCTCATGTCAAAAGCTATTTTTTTTTTCTGCATCAGAAAACAGTAGAATGAGGTCCCACACCTGTTTTTCTTCCTTTTCCTGTGAATATGATGTGCAATTAGGATCTTGCTTCATGAAACACTTGGCTTTGGAAGTCACTGACATGGCATCTCCTCTGTCTTGTTTAGGAGGGGGCATCAGCACCTGGTTGAGCTTGGCTTAGCAGGGAGTAGAACCCCATTTTGAGAAGAATATGCCTCAGAGAAGGTGTCCAAAGACACCTTGAAGCTATCCGGTGTTTGTCTGGGTGAACCAAGGTTTGACTTTGGTGTTTGGTCGGGTCTCGGGGAGGTTCACACTTGTTCCTATCTGCCTGTCCTGCAGGGAAGCTCTCACCCGGGACAAAGTTCATGGTGTTGATCGCGCTGCTCTGCCGGCCGCCCTTCCAAGCAAGAGCTTCCAGGCTGGGGGCAAAAACAGGAAGGGAAGGTTTTCGTTCTAATATAGTGTATCCTCTTTGCAATCCTGGGACGTGTGTGCATATACACACGCAGATGGGAATCAAAAGGCCTGACTGTAGGGTGGTCTGTACAGTCGCTCGCTCCAGCTGCCGGGCAGAATCGAAGCTGTCACCCCATGCCAGCTCATAAAGGTGCCTTTTCGCAGTGTGTGGCACAGAATTCAGGACAAATAAGTGTTTTTGAGAACAGAGCTTCTGAGGGTTGCTGTCTTTTTCTTGCTACAAGTCTTTGGTTTCAAGACACTGATGCTGGTAAGGGTTGCCCACACCATACAGTCATGCACATGACAACCACAGTAAGGAAGAAACTTAAGAGGCCTTCTGAGAAAGAAATTGTGCTGCTTTCACTTTCTTTAAAATACTTTTCTTTCCTTCTTCTTCTTCTCTATGCTGTTGCCTCTATATCGGCAACCTCCTCCCAAAAATCTATGAGAAATGTCTTGGGATTTTATCCGGTTCTGCAAGCGTTGCGCTGTTTTCCTTTCAAGTTTGTTGTTGAAGCTCGCATTCATGTTTTATTCTTCTGTAGTCATAATCAGTTTCGCGGTTGTGACCCCAATACCGCTGCATTTTTTTTAATATGTGATTCTGAAAGTGAAACCAGCACAAAATAATAAAATTGTCCTGTCAGCAGAGTGTAGGTGAAATGCAAGGTGTGCAGCACCGGCCACAGCCAGTAAGCAATTTTAAGCACAAGGCCATTTGGCCTTAATCTTTATGTACGTGTCTCTAAGTGCAGTGTTCAATAGCATAAAGGTAAGTGAATGCTTTTCTCTTCCTACTTTTTGTTTTAAGTTACTATTCCTGAATAAAATCACTTCTGGCTGCTCTTATTTTTGGAATGAGCATGTCCGCATCGAAGCTCAGGAATTCAGAATCTGCTCAGATGGGAGAGACGTGGGGGTTTGTTAAGCAAACATAAACATGTCCCAACCGAAAGGGCAAATGCATTCCTGATCAAAATGAAATTCTCAGCTTGTTAGGCATCGCGTTCCAGTAGATGCATAATTAAGGTTGTCTGGAAAGGAGTGTATTCAGTGCAGTGCATTGTGCAGCCCGAGTGCCCTCACTGAGCTTTCCAGGACCGTGGCACAAGCCCAGGATACAGTTTTCCGAAGAGTGCCTGATTTTGGCTGGAATTTTGCAGCTTTTTTTTTCCTCCTCTGTTTCTTTGTTGTTTTTCTTCCTTTGAAACAAGACATCAGACTGCAGAAAGGCACAGATGTCCTTGCCCACGTGCATCCCTGGTGGAAGCAGAAGACCCTTTAATTCTTCCAGGGGTGCCGGCCGTGGCCGGCGTGCCGGGTTTCCGGAGTTTTAAGGAAGTCGCTGAAGTTCCTCATTGTTGCCTCTCCTCTGCAGAAATGCAGCAGATGGGTCTTTTTTCCTTTTATGGCTAATAATGCTGGTTTCCCTTTGCAATAAAATCCCGGGTCAGAAGTGGAACCGAGAGCTCGGTCAGGAGGAAGGGGCTGGTCTTCCCAGCTCTCAATGGGTGGGGATGTCATTTGCGACATAGTAAATTCTCAGCTAAAATAAACGAGTTGCAACATCCTCCCAAAGGCTTAAGAGGGTATCGGGAAGCGTGACCATCCTTAACTTTATTGGGAAGAGGTTTATCCAGCCCAAGCCCTGCGGAGGATGATTTTCAGATGGGCTGATGGAGCTAGATAAGCAGGGGCGATAGCCGCTTTCTGATTTCTCTTTAGTGTTTTTTACAAAGTGAAGCATCTTGGCCGTTTATGGCTGTCTTGGAGTAGTTTTCTTCCTGGAACCTAATGAGCCATTTTATACTGCAGCTAATGTGGTCTTAGTGCTTAACACTTGGCACTGGCTTCACTCATTAGCTAAGAACAGGTAATGCCCATCTGGGTGGTAATTGCAGAGGGTGTTAGGAAGCCAAAAGCCAACTTTGTCAGCCAAAAAGGCCTTTCACAAATCATCCGTGGCTTCAAACGTTTAGGTGAATCTGAACCTTAGAAGTACTTAGAAGTACTCTTAAGAAGAAAAAAAAAAAAAAACCTCTCTCCAATTTCTTGCTACAAAGTGCTTCATATCCTGTTTCACGACTTTAATGCAAATGGCTGGTTTGGCAAGTCATTTAAATTGCTTGATTTAGAAGTAGCTCAGCTCTTGTTTCTTACCTATGAAACCCGTTGGCTGCTGCTGTAGTTCCAGGTGCTGTTCAGCACTTTAGCTCTGAGACAAGGAGACAGAAAGGAGCTGGTTAGGAGAGGCCCTTGTGATGTTCTCCCAAGGGTTGTAAGCTTTGCTTGGCTTTTAGGAGCTGCTGAGCTGCACGGAATGGTTCATTTACAGCTCCCTCCACTCTTTCCCCTGGCAGGCAATTGAAAGATTGTTCATACCCTGGTCAAACTGGTTGTTATTTTCCTACCTACACCTTTGAACTAATGACTTGGACACTCAGTGTGGTGGATATGGGCTCGTAAGACTGCTTTGGTGAGTTGTAGGGCTGGTGTTTAATTCTAACCACCCCTTCTCTAATAACTTTCACCCATGGGTGTCTGACTGGGGCTCCTCTTCTAGAGAAGAGGTCCTCTTTGCTGTGTTTTTGTCTGTAGGAAGAGCAGCCCCTTTCCCTTGGATAAAAGCCTTTGCCCTAGGGCTGCTGGCGGGGCAGTAGGAGCTGGAATGCTCCCCCACGTCATGGGGAAGCAGTTTGGAAATGGTTTTCAGTAGCAACTGCACATTCTTCAGCTGTGATTTAACAGTGGTGTGTTTGTGGTTGCTCTTCCCCCCCATCTTTACACAAGAGGTCCTGTTCCAACACTAAGAAAGGTCTCCAGAAAGCTTACTGGCCCAGGGAAATAAATACAGAGTCTAAAAACAGTTCTGGGCTTGGGGAAGTAGTCAAAGCCAGACTTGTATTTAGAAATTTCCTTTGTTCATTGTGCTGCCAAAGTTACTGATTTCAGCTCTTGGAGTCCCAGGAGTTTTTCCCTTTGGGACTGGGTATCGGCTGAGGGTGTGTTACCCCTTCCTCTAGAAGGAGCTCCACGGACATGATAACCTTAATCCAGCCTTTTGCTTGCTGTTTAGGATTATCCTATCTGGATTCTTATGTACGTTCAAAGTGCTCTCTGCTTGATTTTTGCTTTATTTTTTCCTGCGTGACACGGAGCAGAGCCCTGAGCAGGGCTGCAGGGAGGCAGCATGTACCCCATGCCCAGCAGGTGCCAGATTTGGGACCTGAAGAGCGTTTTTCAAAGGGGAATGGATGAAGCTGATGTTATTTAAGGTACCGACAGCCGTCGGCTTGGTTTGCAGCGAGGGGAAGGGCTGCACTCCATCCCTCCAAGCATCCTGCAGTCCCCCGAATCCGCAGCACGAGGAGTTTTCCTCATTCCTTCCTTTCCCCCTGCCAAATGAGCCCGGGTTCTCCCCCTTGAAATCAAATTGACACCAGTGGCACAGTGCAAAATATTCGGGTTTGTTTTGCTTTGTGGTTAGGTCAGAGCAGAAATTACTGGTGCTACTCAGGAATTACTGTCATTTCTCAAGCAGATCCCTGGAGACTTTTTTTTTCCTTGTCTGTTACAGAAAATAGACTTGCAACATCTCTAGTCTGTCAGCTAGTCATGCCATGAAAAAAATTGGACAGTGCGTTTAATTAAGCTCATTTGGTGCTATGCTGGAGCATGGGGAGAACAGCAGTAATGATCTCGCATCAGTGTTGGTAGCAGAAAGGGAACCGCTCTGCAGGGGTTGTGCAACAGAGTAGAAAGCAAAAAGCATTGCAGCTTTTTCTTCCCGTCTCGCTTCTGTTCACGTGAGCTGCCTTAGCAATGCGGAAACTACACGAATGTCTCGGTGTTGGCGACGCTTGGTTTTTATCTCGGCTTTCCCTGCCTCCTGCCTGGTCTCATTTGCTTGTGCAGGAGCAAGGGCGTCTTGCTGCCCATCTCCTGCTTCAGAGCAAGGAGAAGCTCCCCTTGGGATTGCTAATTTATTCTCAATTGAGTAATTTACAATGATCCGAAATGGCAGTCCTCTTTTTGCAAAGTGTTTCCAAACGCTGGATTTTTCTGAGAGTTTTTTTAAAAAAAAAAAAAAAAAACAAGGATTTAAAAGGAATTATAAGACTTAATCCAGTTAATCTGTAATTTAATTGCTATTTTACATTTATGCCGAATTAACCTTTATTCCCAAATAGCCTGGCTATTGCAGCACCAGCACTTGTAACACTGCTGCGTGTCCCGGCTCATCGACTTTGGTCAAGGTTAGACCAGTCTGGATGTCTAGGGGACAAGGAGGGACTTGCACCCGCCGTGGGGCCGGTCTCGTCCTCCCTCGGGGCCCTCCGTGGGGCTCCCGTGGCCGCGGAGCCTTCGTGGCAGCAGGACCGAGCGGAGGCTGCGGCAGCGTTTGGGTTTGATCCGTGTCGTCCTGGCAGAACAGGCCGCCAGCAGGTCCCGTGGGAAGCGTGGGGTGGATCAGGGAGTCGTCGGCCGAGCGCTGCCACGGGGAAGAGGTAACGCAGCGGCTTCCCTGGGAGCTGGGTAGGCCCCGATGTCGCAGCGATGCCTCCAGCTCTAGAGCTGTTAGGTTTTTCCCTTGGTGTTTCTGTATCGTTTCAGGCCTCCGGCAGTTTTGAGGCTGCTCTGTCAGTGCCTGGCGTTGGGGGTCTCGGTGCCGGTTGGGCCACGGCTGCAGGGAGCAATGACACACACGGGGCAAAGGTGGTCGGGGTGTTTTTCCACCTTGCGAGGCCTCCTCGAGGTAAGAGGAGGTCTTGGCTCTCTGTATGCTCCCATTCTGCCCTCTCCTGTGTCTTTTTGCCCTCAGAGCAGCTGTTTCCTGGGCTCATCTGCTCCCTCTGGCCCAGGGGAAGTGTGTGGCTTCCGACGGAGCCCCGGGGTTGGCAACCACCCTTCGGAGGGCTCGGAAAACCATCCCGAAGCTGCCGCTATCCCAGCTGGGCTCGGCCTGGGCCCCACGGGTGTTTTGGGCACCAAAGGAAACAGCAGCGACGTGTGGGCGCTCTGCTGTGTTTTGGTGTAAGCTCATTCCTCCGGTATCTCCCGTTCTTTAAACAAGCCTTTGCAGCGTTTACACTGCGCGGAAGGAAAGCCGGTGTGTTTGCATTAGAAATGAGGGTATAAGCTGCTCTTTCCATGCAGCACTTCTCGGTGGTTCTGCTTTTTTCTCTTTTTAAATGTGAACATGTTGCTCTTTCTGCCCAGGGTATTTCAGCAGGCTGCTAGCAGGGACCATCGGCTCCGCTTTTACTACCAGCTTATTTTAGCCTAGCAAACGAGTGGCAGATGACTCAGTGTCATGCTGGAGGATGTGGAAGATGGAGGTTTGTAGAGGGATGGCTAGAGAGCCGCGTACATGGCTGCCCAGCAGGCCTGCTCAATTCCAGCCTTCAGGTTTCAGTGAAAGAACAAAGGGAGTGCTAACTAGGAGATAAGAAAGTAGACCAAGGTCAGAGGGAATAAAAGAGCTGTTGAACTAAAAGGATGAGCTAAACAAGTAAGGGGGGCTGTAAGGGTCTGAGTTAGATCATTGTCTACCAATTAGGAGCCTGTGTAATTACATCACTAATTGTTAAGAATCATATAAATGTACTGCATGAAAAGCTAATAAACGAAGTCAGTTCCAGCTTCTATGAAGTTGATGTCTGGCATTCCTGACCCGCTCCAAGCTGCAACAAGTGGCGCCCGAACAGGGACAAGATTCCGAACAGGGACAAGATTCCGAACAGGGACCTGGCACAACGGTGCGGGATTCCGGAGGACGACATACGGGTGCAGCCGAGTGATCCGACCAAGACGGGGACCGGAGCGGGTAAGCCGGCCGTGATTGCGCACACGGAGAAGACGGCGTTGGGGGGCAAGAAGCTGGGGCCCGTGACGGAAAGACGTCGTCAGGGAAGGGCTAGAAGCAGAGACCCCGGTGTACGTACAAAATGGAGCGAGAAGCTGCTGTACAATTGCTGCGGGACTTATTAGCAAAGAGGGAGGCAGCAGTGAGCATGAAGAAGCTGTATGAGCTGTATAAATGGGCTAGAGACAAGGGACACTTGCAAAGACCCAAGCTGAAGCGAGGGGGTTCTGAGCCCCACCATCGCCCAAAGGACATCACAGGGCCACCGCCGGATCGTGAGCCTCCCGAAGCTGCGAGCAGTGTACCTGTAAAAGCCTTTGCGAGCACTTCAGGAACGGGACCGCCACGCCACCGAAAACCGCTGGTGTCTGGAGATCCATTGCCAACCCCCCCCGCCCGCGTCCTCATCTGTGCCTGTGGCGCCTGCACTGTCTGTGCCCCCACTCCCGGACCACCCCAACGTGCCTAAGAACGGCCCGGCTGGGTCCAGGACTTGTTAGATCACCTTGAAAAAAGGAGAAGGAGGGCCGGGGAAGAGAAGGCGAATGAGATCAAGGAGACTTATGTTGCTGAGGGCTTGACAACAGCCAGGAGGGAGGTGCAGGGGGATTTGATCTGTCTTTTAAAGTGGGGGTTGGAGAATTGTAATGCTTTAAGTGAGGACAGAAACTGTTATTAGGGCTATTGTTTCTGTTTGCTATGTTCATCTCTATTATGTGTTGTATCCTTTGTATATTGATGCCGACACGAGGTATGGTTGAAAGGTGGAAATTTGTATGATCTGTAGAGTCATAAAATTGTTGTGCGAAACAGAATCCAAGACCTTGAGAAAGAAGATGTTTGCCTGCCCAGGCTGAGTGATAAGGAGCATGGAGGCGGCTGCTCAGCCAGGCTCACAGCCGACCTCCTCCAAAAGCAGCTGAAGGCGGCTGCTTGACCGGGCTTGTAGCCAACTTAATGGCAAACATCCTCTAAACTAATTTGAAGGTCAAAACACCGAGAGGGAGGAGATGAGAAAGGCAGGACCCTCAGACTGACGACTGCGACAATTTACTGGGATGCGCACCTGCGCACCCAGGAGGGAAGGTTATGTGATTGAAGGCGGAGTTTGTCCACCCCCCTGGTCTGCCTGCTGGCACGTACTGGCCCTACGTGGCAGGATGCACCGGGCATAAACAGATAAAGCAGAGCGTAAAGGGGGGGGGCGGTGAGACTCCTAACACTGAGACCCACGTTGTCTCTGCGGGGACGCCTGCCGAGTTGGGAGTCTGTCAGCAACCCTCTAATCTGCTAACTCAAGAGAATACTCAGTCTCAGTATCCTGCCAACAAGTATTACCTCATGAGTAATTAGGCATACTTTGCTTCTTTAACGTGCTTTCACCTGAATAGCCGTAGCCACTTTGTTCTGTGTGATTATTGCCGAATCCCAAACCCATTCGCAACCTAATTGGCAACGAGGATGGGACTTGGCAATTGAGACAGTGGAACTCACTAGTGGAGTGCACAGCTACGTGAGGTCGTGCCACTGGACAGAAATTGTGTTTGTGCTGTTTGTGTGTGTGGTCTTTAGATCTTTATTGTGTAATATATATATCAGCAGAGAGGGCTGAATAAGCACAACAGGAAAGTGCAGAATTTGAAAGAGGGAAAGCCAGGAATAACTCAGACTATGGCGTTCCCCCCCCCCCAACCAGTGGAGGACTGGGAGCCGTACTCTGACTTGTATCCTTGGAAAGAGACTAGGGAAGTACTTCAGCATGGGAAACAAGAATAAAGCGACGGCCAAGCTCCAGTGCAACTGGCACGGAAGGACCTGCAACAGTCCTTACAAATTGTAAAAGCCTCAATGCTACTGGAGCGGGGGCCTCCTTAATATATAGAAATCCCAAGCAATTTCTGGGGAGGAAACCAAATTGAAGCTATGCAAACATAAATAGAAATGGAAATCGTGAACCTTTCAAAATGATTGGGACATCTTAATAATCGATTTGAAAGATTGTTTTTTCACCATACTATTGCATCCTGAGGACCATGACATAGTGGAACGTATGAACCAAACGCTGAAATGCCAGCTATAAGAAAAAAAAAAAAAAAGAAAGAAAAAAAAAAGAAAAGAGAGAAAAAAAAGGAAAAGAAAAAGAGAAAAAAAAGAAAAAGAAAAAAAAAGAAAAAAAAAGAAAAAAAAAAGAAAAAAGGGGAAAAAAGGGGAAAAAAAAAAAAAAAAAAAAAAAAAAGAGAGGAGAATTGGGAATTATGCCTGCAGAAAAATTGGCAAGAGCAGAATATGTTTTAAAATTTTTGAGATTACCCCAGGACAGCCTAGTCCCTCTGATGGTCAAACACAGGGCTGGGCTAAAGGGAGCCCTGACAGAAGTAAAGTCGGGTCCGTGTAAGATGATGCTGAGAGACTGGAACATGGGAAAATGGATG